>NC_079317.1:40197668-40412668 GCF_029931775.1 Euleptes europaea
CCTTCACCTCTATTAGCTTTTATTATGTGTGTGCAGCTGCACTGTTCTCTTTTTAGCAGGATCTCCTCTGAAAGGGCAATTTGCAACCCTGTGTGTGTCCTGGATAGCTGGGAAGCAAGGACAAGGAACACTTTAAGTTGAGGATTTAAACTTGAGGGTGGGGAAGAGTTCAGCCACGATCACGTTGGACAAATTGGAGAGTGCCACCAGTTTTTCAAAAAACACAAAATAATGCCTTTTCTAAAGGCTTTGAAATTCTTCTCCCATTTTATTACTAGACAATATTTAAAACAACAATTGGTTAACATTTTAATTTTAATTTTATTTGCAGGCTCTGTCATTCCACCGATTCTTGTTCATTTCCTCAAGTAAACAACCTAGTTGTAGAGTGGCCCTATTTACACAACATAACTGGAGTCACTGAAATTTATGGTTTTACATGTTCAATCATTTGTCAAATTGAGTCGAAAGTGAACCTGCAGCCACTGGCAATATGATGGATCCACCTCTCTATATTCTGGAATGAGTGATGATATAAAGCAAGTTAAGTCTACAATAGGGCTCACAGGTTGCATCTGAAAAGTCTTAGTTTCATGTCTAACCCATGTGGCCTGGAACTTACCCTTAAGCCAATTATTAGGGGTACAAGAAGAGAAAAACAATAAAAGAAAAAGATAGGTGTGGGTTTTGTGTTGCTTCTCTGAAATAAACAATGGAGACATTCCTGCCATTGGGCTGTAGTATTAACATTTCCATAGAGAAGCAGGCTGAACCACGGATGTTAAGACTGGCTGACAGATGTACATTTATCATCCAAAAACTATAACATCAAGAGATTACTTGAAAGCACCAAATGATCCAACATACAGATTTAAAATCATAGATGAGATTTTCATATCACCGTAACTCACTTTAAGCATATTATTTCCAACAAATAGTCTACATCTTCAACTACCATTGAGTATTAACTGATCAGTTATGGAAAATGATGTAAAGTTTGAGCACATATTTATCATCACTTGTTGCAAGTAACAAATGCGTGTGGCTAATTATCCTAAGATTTTTTCTTTGTATTGTCAGGAGTTTCTGAAATCCTAAGGTTGGCAACCTCTGAATCTTGATCATATAAATAACCACATAGCTATTCCTTTTGACTGTAATGTAATATGGTTAAGGACAATTATGCTTCTTGGCATTTATACATATTTGCTATGATTTTAATGCAGACATTTTTGAAGCAAACTTATTGCAATAGTTAAAAACTATTTGTTTTTGGGTATCATCTGAACACCAAGCGTTAAGGGCAAAGGCATAGACAGAGGTGTCCTGGGTAAGCAGTTGAGCTTATGTAGGCTAAATTAAAATAAAAGGCTATTGGCATTTAAAAAACTAACACCAAATGGGGAGATCTAGGCCATGATTCAACAGGTCAACAGGTAGATCTATAACATAACAACTTTCCTCCAGTGTGACTGCATATATTGGACATTTGTAGACAATAATATATATGTTTGTTTGTACCTATAAACATATTTTTCCATTTTTGAGGTCTCTGATCCACAGACACTCATGAGCGCAGTGCAAACTGAAGAATTATTGCAGAAGCCTTGTAAGTAAAAAATAAAATAAAATCTGAGAGCAAGCTACACTTTTCTTGAATCATGTATATTCTGGCATTTATAGCACAGCGCTTGAACTTAGTACCTGACCCTAACTATGCGGTTTGACACTGATGTTCATGAAATATCATGTTATGGCTTGTTTACTGAGTCTGCCTTTACAGTTTCCCACTTTTATTCCTTCTTATAAGTATGAAAAGAAAAGTCCAAACATGTACCACAGCCTATCTGCAACATATTAACATTAATCTGCAATCCTGAAGGGGGGGGGAAGTGCCATAGGAGGTAGAATGACCCCACGCTGGCGTCTGTGCCACTTTGTGCCATGATAAGTGGCACAGACACCAGCCTGGGAGGCACTTATGCTGGCACCGGGGAGCAATGCAGCAACACGGGCCTCGGCTGCTGGCATTGCCAGGCAGACAGCAAAATCCCAAAAGTGAGTGCCTGAGCTGGCGTCAGGGGGGCATTTCCGGGGCATTTCCAGGGCGGAGCTGACATTAGTCAGCTCACAAACCCCTTTCGGCCTGGGAAAGCCCCTCTATGCTGCAGTGTTGCTACGCCAACAAAATAGCTGGCGTTGCCCCCTGTGACTCCCTGGAGGAGTTTCAGGGGGTTCTATTTTTAATACATTTATTTCATGTATTTTCTGACTGGGAAGCCTGTGAGGAGGTGCCGCAGCTGCACTGCTCTCAGCCGTCAACTAACTACCCCCCTTTAGAAATGGGCTGCCCGTCAGAAATAGTACCACCTTGTTCAGTCACTACCAATTTTATCACCAACATTTCCAAGCTAATCATACACCCCCAGGATTAATACTGCTATAAGATTTTTTTTTAAATTGTCCATGCACATCATAATCCATTTTGCACCTTTTGAAGGTATACAACGGGAAGGTAAACTTTCTCCCCTCCCTGCCCCAGCAAAAGGCTCTAACTCTAATGCAGACATACGGATGTGATCACTAACTGAGCAACAAAAAAACAAATCGAAGGACAGTGTAATAAAAGATATGCCAGACGCTAAAACACACACACACACAAGAAATGTTCAAGCCATCACTCTCAAGAACATGTCCAACATTACTGAATGTGTAAATGATCAAAGTGTCACAAGGTTTATTCAACACAACCACAACCTCTGCCAGCTCATGGCAGGAACCCAGCAATGTTTATCTGATAGCAATAGATAGAACATAAAGAATTGGGAGCAAGATATCTCATGTGTTCATATCCCATTAATGCTTGTTCCTGGCACCTTTATCACAAAGCAAAATTCAATAACATAACAGCCCACTACAATGGCTTCCACACTTTGAACAATTTTTAGATCACTACAGTGAAACATTAGCATTTCCTTTCAACAAGCAGAATTGTTTGCATAGCTATTTCTGCTGCTGCTCTTTGCGGTAAATAAAGCTTTTGAATGCTTAATTTAGTGTGGATGATTGCTGCTTCTTTTTTGCCAGTGTTAGCAATGCATCTGTAAAATATCATAGACTTCTGAAGACTACTTTTGGATTGGTTATTCGGAACAATAGAAACTTCCAGTGGTTTGCAGAACTATAACATAAGAAAACATGCTTTTATTTTAAACATTTACCAGATTACTTATATTTATCAGAGTGGTACAGGGTTCTAATGTAAAATGCCATGCATCATGTGAATGTTTGAAACATTCTTTGGAACATTCTTAGTGCAACTCTCTTGGAATACTGACTACTTCAACATAGCCTGAGATGAGATTGTACAAGAGGCTCTTGCAGAAATTGGGAACGGCTTAGATAGATTATGCTATCCCTTAAGGATGCTACTGCGGGCAACTTGAGAAAAAGTACTGATCCTTCCTGTACTGGGATAAGTGTTCTCCTACTACCTTTCTAGGCTATTTGTTCATAGCATGACAAATGCACAGCTGCTGCACATTTATTGCACAGATCCTATGTCAAAGAACCTTCTGCTTCAGGGATATAACATTTTCTCCAATTCCTCAAATTATATCACTACTTGGAAAATATAATTATTTCTTTCAGCTAGCAGGTGATTACAAGTTGGAATGCTGACTGAAAAGTGGCTGAACGTTTGAAAAAAAATTCTCTGTACTCCTACCAATGGTGTCAGAGCAGAATGACCCTAACACCAGAGCTCCATTTACGAAGCATGGACTTATGGGAACTGAAACTGACTAGCCTCAGGCCAAGAGTATGTAGAAGCCTCTTGCCACTCTACCTCTCAACAGCAAGTTTTCAGACTTTACCGTGAAACCCTGGTTGGACTCGTTCCTAAGCTGAAATTGCCAAAGGGATTCTGGACTTTGCATTAGAGGTACTGGGCTTCAATTTACAGACCCTGTTTTGGCAGACTATGCCCTTCCTCTCTTGGATGCTCAAATGCACATCATCTTAAAAAAACACATCTAAAAAAAAGATACATCAGTTTAAAAAAAAGAAGACATTAAACTTGGCTATCCCACCCCCACCCTGTGCAGCAGGCATTCCACATCCATTACATAAATATTATGCCATTGCCTTTGAATCGAAACTATGCAGGACTGTTCTGCAAAGAATGCTGTTGGGAGAAACTTTGAAACTATCTTCTGGATAAGCCTTTAGAAAACTTCACATTGGTTTACAGTGCTCCATCTTATAGAGCAATCTACCCATTGTAAACAGAAATACCAGGACTTTCCCAAGCATAAACTGGTCTTGAAAATCGAGGCTTTAAGCTCAGGAAGCACACTTTGCTCATTGTACTGGTATCGTCCTTTTGTAATCAGATCTTTTCCACAAAGGCACTGGGATGTAGCAGCTTTAAGTTATATCCAGTTCACTATTTACAGCCAGAACACCTCTTCCCCTTGCCATGCTTAAAAGCTGAAAAAAGGAAGTGCAATGTTCCAGTCTATGTTTGTTCAAATATTAAGTCTGTCTACTGGTGCTGCAGCCCACGGTAGAAGCAGGCTTTAACAAGGACTAGGACAGGGTTAAAGCCAACTTTTTCCTTGAACAGATGATATTTCAGATGGCCACACTATTCCAGATGCATCAATTTCCTTGAAAATCGAATCCATATATGTGCATATGCTGTGCTGGCAGGAGGATTGCCTGAAATGGCCCCAACCCAAGAACTAATATTCTTTTGGCCAGAATAATGCAATTATTATTTTCCTAGCTATCAGTCTAAGCATACAGAGCCATCTGTTATGCAAAGCAAACATACACATCTCAATTACAGAAAATGCAGTTGCCTTGACAGAATTTGGATTACACCACTAAACAGGGCTGTAAAATTTGTTTTAAGCTGGTGTATAATGGGTGCCTTTCAAGAGTTCCCTAATTAGCATTTACCTGTTAAACTAATTTTTTAGCCTCCTTTTTTACTGGTTTATTAAACTTTGTTGGATATCATGCCTAAAATACACTAATATCCACACAAGACAATATTAAACATTAATGTTCTAGGGTTTTTAAAACCGCATTGGCGTACTGGTTGTGAAGAAATGATACTGGTTCCAAAACAGGAAAAATCAGGACCTAGTCCAAAACTAGGTATTGTAGCAAAATACAAGAATACCATTGCTCAGTTAACAATATTTTTTTGCAGGCCTTGTTTTTATTTGTTAAAATTTCAACATAAACAATATAGCCACATAACTAATGCATAATCATCAGCAACTATCTGCATTTCCTCTAAGAATTCAATGGCTATTATTCCACTGCTTCCAAATGTACCTCTTGCTTCCCCTTTTTCACATTCTGCTTGAAGCATTTACACTTTCCTTTTCATGACTTCAGAATAACATTTTCAGTTTACCTTGTGCATAGTATGGTTGCCAACCTCCAGGTGAGGCCTGGAGAGTCCCTGGAACTACCACTGATCTCCAGACTGCATCGATCAGTTTCTCTGGAGAAAAATGGCAGCACTGGAGGGTGAATGCTATGGCATTATACCTATCCTAGGTTTCTCCCCTCCCCAAACACTGCTTTCCCCAGGCATCATCCCCAAATCCCCAGGAATTTCCAACCCAGAGTTGGCAACCCTAATGCATAAACAAATCTCACCGTTCTGAAGAATTCCACTCCTGAGAAGCATCTCCAAACCACCATGGCAGCAAAAGCAACCAAATCAGCACCATATCAAGCAAATAGATACAAGTATTATACAAGTATTATCACAACTACGGAGTTTCTTCAAGATGGGCATAGTAAAGTATCCTACTCTGCAGAAAGCCTCCAGATGTATGAGGACAGTTCTGGTTTATGTGGCAAGCCAATATTGCTCAAACCGGAGCCATTAGTTATAACATAACAATTAATTCTTCTCTTTCTCGATAACCTTCTATTAAAAGATGTCACCAATTAGACTAAATAATTCAATTACTTTATTTAAAATATCTGAGGCAGATTACTGAACATTTATGAAAATAGCAAAATGTGTCCTTGTTGAAACCCTCTCTGCAAGTCATTTTAATGGTCTTTTTCAGCTTTTCTTGACTCTGAATGACTCCCTGTCATTGTGTCAGCTCCCAGGATAATGCAGGGTACTCCATAAACATCCAGTAATAGGACACAAGGGAAGTACTATTAGTATGTCCCTTTCCTACCAGGTACTGAGGTTTAAAGTTCAAAACAACTGAGAAAAGAAACTTCACTTGTTCTCAATAAATTAATAATGATCCTTTGTGGAAGAAAAAGATTTCAGGCCCTGGTGTTTTTCCCTCCATTTGAACGTTCAGTACTGAATCATACTATTCAATTATTTTCTAGGATGAATAAGACACAGCCATTAAATCAGAGATTCAATAACATGCAAAATGCTGCAAAACAGATTATTGCTTTAAAAATGATGAGCCCAAGACTGAGCTTGCACCACTGAATTTTCTACTTACTTGGGATAGGCCTAGATAAATGGAGACTGTTTCCGAAATGTACAAAAATTTTCCCTCTTGGTTTAGTGCAAATACAAATCCATCCAGGGACTGCAAAGTAAGAAAAAGTGAAAAGTTAGTTGTGTGGTGATACATTTCATTACCAGATAACATACAGCCAGCTCACATTCAAGGAATCAATTCTCTTCCCTATCAATTAACATACATTACCATTCCTAAACAATGTCTGTCTGTACAAGACAGAAATGAAAAGAGTTTCCTTGTGGGAGAATGGATAATAAGTTAAGCACTGCAAATTGTAGTAACTTTGCAAATTAACAAAGGATTACACCTCCCCTCCTACAGTCATAAATGCAACCATGCACTTTTTTGTGAATGCACACAGAACTGTTTACTGTCAAATGTGTTCACACCTGGAGACCACAGAAATTTTGTGAATCTAATCTCTTCAGTGTCAACTTGTATGTTTAAATTATATTCTGGCAGATGCAAAGCTGGTTTCTAAAATAATACATGCATGGTTTCTAAAATAATATTTAAAGGACAAGTGATGTTGTTATATAGACAAAATGAATGCCACCAGAAACATACCTCTAGTTAAATGTTCAGAAAAGGTCTTATTACTAACTAAAACATTACAGCAGGGGTCCCAATCCTTTTTGAGCCTGTGGGCACCTTTGGGATTGTGATGCAGGGTGGTGGGTGCAGCCACGAAATGGGTCCCATAAAATGGCTGCCACAGGAGGCGGAGCCAACCACAAAATGGCTCCTGCAACTTACCTTCAGTCACAAAGTAAAGAACCTTGTGCTGTAATAGTGGCTGCTGCCAAAGCAACTTAAAAAAAATTGCACAGCCAATTAAATCTTCAAAGGCCAATCAGAAATGTTGCTGAGCAAAGGTCCCATCAACTTTCTAAAAACAATTGGCGGCCACCAGGAAAGGTGTTGGTGGACCCCATGGGACCCATGGACACCACACTGGGCCCCCTGCATTACAGCATGGAAAACTGCACATATACTTTCTCCCACTAAGGTAAATATTCCCCACGAATATAGTTCATTTTATTGCCAGCTTCATCTGTCTTCAAATCCTTACTGTTAGGAGCCCTAGAAACTCCATTTTCTAAAGCTTCTGGAACCTGGAGGCTGCTATACCTGCATGAGATAGCATCCCCAGTAGCAGTTGAGGGCCCCATTAAAGTACATATCCCATAGATCTCAACACCAAGATCTGTTAGATTATGGGGGTAACAAGAGAGTGGTTTTTTTTTGCTTCCTGAATGTGGATATACACACCATAAACCTACGACTCATCCTAGCCTTGCTCACAGAAATATTTGGACCATGAACAACAATTTGAAAAATAATTTGTGAATTTGTTTATTTCAATAATGAAATTAGACTTAACCAGCTAATGAACTGGCCCTACTTAGAATCACAGAATCATAGAGTTGGAAGGGGTCATACAGGCCATCTAGTTCAACACCCTGCTCAATGCAGGATCAACCTAGAGTATCCCTGACAAGTGTCTGTCCACCTGCTGCTTGAAGACTGAAAGAGAGGAGGAGCTCACCACTTCCCTAGGTAGTAAATTCCACTGCTGAACTATTCTTACTGTCAAAAATGTCCTCCTAATGTCCAGCTGGTACCTTTCCACCCATAATTTATACCCATTATTGCGAGTCCTATCCTCTGCTGCCAACAGGAACATCTCCCTGCCCTCTTCTAAGTGACAGCCTTTCAAATACTTAAAGAGAGCAATCATGTCCCACCTCAACCTCCTCTATTCCAGACTATACATTCCCAAGTCCTTCAGTCTTTCATTGTAGGGCTTGGTCTCCAGGCCCCTGATCATCCTGGTTGCTCTCCTCTACACCCACTCTATTCTGTCCACTCCAGGTGCAGCCTGACCAATGCAGTGTACAGCAGGACTATGACATCTTGTGATGTGGATGTTATGCCTCTGTTGATGCACCTCAAGGAAGCAGTAGCCTTTTTAAAAAAATTTGCTGCTGCATCATACTGGCGTATCCTTGTTGAATTGCATCTTGTTCACATCCGCCCACTTTTCCAGTGTCTTCAGATCTAATTGAATTCTCTCTTTATCTTCTGGTATGTTCACGGCTTCTCCCAATTTGGTATCATCTGTAAATTTAATGAGTAGTCCCTCCACCCCCTCATCCAGATCATTCATAAAAGTACTGAAAAGTACCAGGCCCAGAACCGTGGAACCCCATTGATCACCTCCCTCCATTCACATGAAATGACACTGACAACTACTCTCTGTGTGGTTCTCCAAACCAGTCCCCCGTCCACCTAACTATTCTATAGTACAGTCCACAATCCTCCAGTTTACCCATAAGGACATCATGGGGAACCCTATCAAAAGCTTTACTGAAATCCAAGTAAACAACATTGTCACTTGATCAATGAAGGAAACAAGTCTGGTCTGGCAGGACCGGTTGGGGACAAATCTGTGCTGACTTCCCCAGATCACCAAGTTGTCCTTCAGAGGTTCGCAGATTGATCCCTTTAAAATCTGCCCCAGTATCTTCCCTGGGACAGAGGTCAGACAGACTGGCCTGTAGTTTCCTGAGTCATTCCTCCTCCCTTTTTTGAAAATTGGGATAACATTTGCCCTCCCCCAGTCTTGTGGCACATCTCCCGTCCTTCAAGAGGTCTGTAAGATGATTGGCAAAAGCTTTGCAAGCTCTCTAGAAAGTTCTTTGAGCACTCTTGGCTGCATACCATCTGGCCTGGAGGATTTGTACTCATCCAATGCAGCAAGGTGCCTCTCAACAACCTGTCTCCATGTCAATTGGCAGCCCAGACACCATGCCTTGTCTACTACGATCTCTACACAAGCCTGTCCCCTTCTTCAGGGGAAAAACTGAGGTAAAATAGGCATCGAACCTTTCTGCTTTCTCTCTGTCCTCTACCAGAGTTTCTCCATTTTCACCCAACAGTGGGCTTATTGCCTCTTTTACCATGTGTTTGCTCACACAGCTGAAGACGCTTTTCTTGTTGTAGTGAGCCTCCCTGGCCAGCCTCAGCTTTGGCCTCTCTGATGGCTGACCTACAGCGCCTAGTATCTGAGAAGAGCCTCAGATACTCTTCTTTAGAGCCTCCATTTCTTGAGCATTTCCTTTTTCTTCTTTAGCGCATCATGGAGTTCTCTGTCCATCCACATTGGCTTCTTGGATCCCCTACCATATTTCCTTCTTGTTGGAATAGCAATGGCTTGAGCTTGCAACAGCTCTTGTTTTAGGAGAGCCCACCCTTCACTTGCCCGTTTCCCTTCCAGCAGTCTTGCTCTGAACATGCCTCTGAGTTAAGTAGAGGTAAGGAATGTTGTATTTTGTATTTTGAATAATTTTACTTTATGGTGTGTTATTTAATAATTTGTACCACTGAGGAAGGCCTGATGGCTGAAACACATTGAGTTTAATGGAATTTATTAGTATTTATTATTTGTAATGCATTAAAGCTTTGTTAATTGAACATTTTTGTAACCCATTAGTATTTATCCTGTTATTAAGCTTTTTGTAAACCTTCTCGGTTTCCTGGTTTTATGTAAATTGTATCCACAGTTAGAACCACTGTATGCATCATGCCATAAAGTTTAAAACCACTTAAAACAACTCCACATGTAGATTCTCTAACATAATAAAAACTGAACCCACCTGAAGCCCCAATCCAATACAGAAGAAACTGTTCTTAAGCCCACTGAAATCCAACTGCAACTGTCAATGTTAGACAGCCAAAATTTAAACTCTGTAAAAATATGTATGTATGATAATGCAAGGAAGGTAATTTTATTGCGAGTATTATCATATCAGTTCCAACTGTGATCACAGCAGAACAGAAGAATTGGTACATAACAAAATCTTCAGCAGTCTCGCTCTGTTTCAAATACTAAGGAGTAATTTTTAATGTTTTGATTCTTTTGCTTTTGATTATCATCAATATATCAAATTCTTAACATGGCCAAACCTGCAGATGCTCAGAGTCAGAGACTCGAGCCATGAACAGAGAAGACAGATATTTCTATAAACCGGAGAAAACCCCAAGCTTGCAGAAAAGTCTGAAATTAAAAAAAAATACACTGGGGTGTTAAAACTTCCAAAATAATAGAAGCAGCACTTGTTGCTTTAATAAATACATGTCCTCTATTACTGTTGCTAGGCAACCACACAGTATTGCCAGTTGAAGTATTCTTGAAGTTTCGGACAGTAAAAGGCATGGCCATTTCCAGGGCAGTTTTGGCCTTTGAAGGAGGACTCATTGGGGCCAGGCCCAGCGGCAACCACCAGGTAACTTGCTACTATATGAGTTCCATGGCTCAGCCAGGCCCAGCTGCTCACTACTGTTCAATAGCAGCCACCTCATGAACACCAGTGCAGTGTTACGATTAGAGTTTCAGATTAGGATCTGGGAGACCCAGGTTCAAATCCCCACTCTGTCATGGAAATCCTGCTGGGTGACCTTGAGCCAGTCACACACCTAACCTACCTCACAGTGTTGTTGTCAGGATAAAATTGAGAAGATAGTAATGTTAGCTGTTTTGGGTCCTCAGTGTGGAGAAAAGCAGGGTACAAATGAGGTCAACAAATAATAAATATAGCTGAAGATGGGGGGGTCAGATAAAAGGTTTGTTAATTAAAGTTGGAAGGGACCTCCAGGGTCACCTAGTCCAACCCCCTGCACAATGCAGGACATTCACAACTACCTCCCCCCACACCCCCAGTGACCCCTATTCTTTGCCCAGAAGGTGGCAAAACAACAACAACAACCCTCCAGGAGCCCTGGCCAATCTGGCCTGGAGGAAAATTGCTTCCTGATCTCAAAGTGGTGCAATCCTACCTGCTCTCCCTCTCATGATCTGCCTAAGTTCACAGAATCAGCCTTGCTGACAGATGGCCTCTGCTTAAAAACCTCCAAAGAAGGAGAGCCCACCACCTCTTGAGGAAGCTGTTCCACTGAGGAACCACTCTTCCAGAAAGTTCTTCCTAATGTTTAGCCGAAAACTCTTTTGACTTGATTTCAGCCCGTTGATCCTGGGGCATCAGAAAACAACTCTGCACCGTCCTCTCTATGTCAGCCTTTGAAGTACTTAAAGATGGTTATCATATCACCACTCAGTCTCTACTCTCCAGGTTAAACATACCCAGCTCCTTCAACCTTTCCTCATACGACTAGGTCTCCAGATTCCTCACCATCTTTATTGCCCTCCTCTGGACACATTCCAGCTTGTCTACATCCTTCTTAAATTGTGGTGCCCAAAATTGAACACAGTACTCTAGGTGAGGTCTAACCAGAGCAGAGTAAAGCGATACCATCACTTCACATGATGTCCACTCCACACTATACTTCTGTTGATACAGCCCAGAATCACATTTGCCTTTTTAGTAACCGCATCACACTGCTGACTCATGTTCAGTGTATGGTCTAAGACCCCTAGATCCTTTTACACATACTACTGCTAAACAAGTCTCCCCCATCCTATTTTCCCTGCCTAAATGCAGAACTTTAAATTTTTCTCAGTTGAAATTTATTTTATTAGTTTTAGGCCAGTTTTCCATCCTGTCAAGACCATCTACAATAAATTCATTTAGTCATAAGACAATAAAAGATTATGACAATGCTGAAAGGGGCTATGGGGGCTTCCAAGGAAGGGAAAAAGAAATAGTGGGGGAGGGGAAATTATATGCCCCTGCAAGTCCTTGCAGGTCTCACACTTGCTTTTAACATACTTATAGTCAGAAGCTGGTGTTGGAAAGTGCTTTCCTTGTTTTGATATGAAAGCAGAATTTGTCTTTTTTTAAACAACAAACTCTGTTCCTTCAAAGAATGAACCAATTATTGGAAAACAATATAGTTACCACATTGAAGAAAGATCTTCAATTTATATTTATGAATTAATAAAAATGTAAATCTGCATAGACTTTACCCAAACAAAAGTATTTATACTATGCAAGAGCTTTATCTGGAAAATTATCATAATGTCTTTTCAGATGATTAGCACAAGAACCTTGAACGTTGACATCAATTACTGGTGAGCAATTTTAAGAGATGAAGTTTAAATTTGACCCAAACAAGAATACAGTCAAAACATTTTTAGATTTAAATTTAGCAAGCAAATGAGCAAAGCTTGCTGATGTGTATGGCTGATTATGTCAAGTACTGGATTTTCCCACTCTTATGGTACTCCTCTGAAACTTTGCCTGAAATTAAAGGTTGGTCTTGGTAGATGTAACTTTCAAACTGAAATCCTCAAATCTCATGTTTTCTGTACAATGATGATACACTTTCCCAGGTGAACACTCTCCTTGTTAAATATTTTGGCTTTGTATGTAATGAAAAGGCAGGTTGAATTTATTCACTGTTTGTCCTTTAGTTCCATCAACAGAACATTTTGCACAATAGGTTTGGAATAATCCTTTTCCTGGTAGCCATTCCCACCCATCTTCACTCTTTTTCCATTAAACATTCTTCTGCCTTTTATTTTTTGGTCATTTCACAGATGCTTCAAAATTCACCTTGAAGTCTGTCCCCTATCCTTTTTTTCCGGACAAACTGAAATACACTGTTGGTGGTAGATATGGGAGTATGGATTACATAACTGAGGTTGCATCTCTAGGAAGAGGAAACGTATATAGGGAATAAGGATGTTCGAACATTTGCCACTTTGGCTCATGTTCTGAATGCCAGGGATGAACACGGAGCCTATTTTTTGATGGGCTGTTCCTTGGCTGTTCAGCAAGTTGCTTCACTAATGGTGCAGTACAGAGCAATTGGCTTTTTGTGCATGGATGTTCTCACATAGCCTGACTGAGTTCTGCTTCCTTCCCTTGCTACACTGCTGCTCCATTCAGTAGGTAGCTATTTAAATAAAGAGTTAAGTCAGCCATAAACCATACAGAATAGTTTTTTGGGCGGGAGGGAAACAATGAATTTTTTTTCACCCTTTATTTCAGTCATTTGGTGATGAACTTAACAGACCCAGTGACTGGCTGACATAATTTCATCATAGTTGAATAAAGTAAGTTTGACAATCCAACTTGGTCAGTGTGAAATTCATGTCCTCCTTAGTAGGGTATGGACCCGAATACTTGTTCCCGGATAGAAAAGGATAAAGTGGAAAAGAAACAATGTCTGTCTTTTCTGCTTTACTCCTATCCCTCTGCTCACTCACATATGAAACTTGGTTGTATTAACTGGTAGAAAAACAGATTGCTCATCTGTGACTGTTGTTTGACAATTCCTTCAACGCTTTTGGGTTCTGTGAGTACAAAATGTTCCCATACTGGGAGCATCCTACAGCTCTGCTGAAGCAGTTATACCCCCTCCCCTGAGAAGAAATGTGTTACTATCTGTGCATGCCACATGGGAGAAGGTGAGTGTCTTTCAACTAAATTCCTTAGCCTATCACCAGAATGTATCAGAAGGAAAGCTAAAGTGTCACTTGTGAAGAAGGTGGTTATGAGACTACTCAGATGATCACTCAAAGAACACCAGGTACAGGTTAGCAACCAGGTTTTCCTCTTAATGATCTCTGAAAAGGTTTATCATGCAATGTACATGATGGTAGCTTTTAAAAACACTGATCGATACGCAGTTGAGAAGATCTGATGAAGTGATTGATATAATGATGGGTCCTTCAAGAATCTAAGAGGCTGTGATGCAGCCACAATGGATTAAGTGATTGGTTAAAGGGGTGCTACATGGGATTGCCCAGGATAGCCCAATCTCATCAGATCTCAGAAGCTAAGCAGTGTCGGCCTGGCTAATATATGGATGGGAGACCACCAAGGAATACCAGAATCAATGTCTCTTGCCTTGAAAACCCTAGGTGGTTGCCATAAGTCAGCTGCAACTTGATGGCAAAACAAACGAACAAGAAAAAAACAGGATATCTCCATTCACCCTATGAGGGCT
The DNA here is from genome assembly GCF_029931775.1 of Euleptes europaea. Classification (NCBI taxonomy): domain Eukaryota; kingdom Metazoa; phylum Chordata; class Lepidosauria; order Squamata; family Sphaerodactylidae; genus Euleptes; species Euleptes europaea. The sequence continues at coordinate 40,212,113 of NC_079317.1, forward strand.
TGCTTTCCTATTGCTTGCTTGATTGGATTGATACCAGGCATGCCTGAAGAAAGCAATAGTTCTTACCATTGCCTCAGAGCCACCATTGGCACTGATATGCCATCCTGAGTCTGACTGGTCTCAAACCATTTACTGTTTTGTAGGTCAAAACCAGCCCTTAGAGAGTTTTATTTAAAAGCCATCGAAGTTAATGGGAGGCAGCCATTGGTGGTAGCTAGCCTCAGTCAGTAGTCTGGCTATATTATTCTGGGTCAGCTGAATTTTCTGAACAACTGTCAGTGGCAGCCCGATGCACATTACAGCATTATTATTATTATTATGGTTATTATTATTGTTATTATTTTATCAATCTCTCTACCCCAGCGAGCTGTAATAAAGCTTGAATAAGCCTGTGGCTACAGAAGGTATATGCCTATTCAGAGATATGGTGTCCCCTGGCCTGAAATTCCAGCTTTGTTTCTTTGTAAACAGTAAGTTTTTAGCCATTTTTGTTGCAGATATATAAGAGATAATGTAAAAGTCTGAATTGCCTGGGAAGGGAAACTGCTATGCCTGTTAATCCCTTCTTCACCAAATGCACATTTACCTACTCTTTTTCTTGGGCCTTTTCCTTCATTCTGGTTTGTTGGGAAAAAAAACAGGAGCAGTATTAATACTACTTTGGAATTGTCACTTTTTTGCAGTTGAAATTTTTCCTGAGGAAATTTTTTCTTGAGGATTTTTTCCTGAGGCTGGTGGGCAGAAAAAGAAGCATTGTGTATCTTTTTAATCATTGATTTCAAGCCCACTTCCTGTATTTTGCCTGTGTGAAAGAATCTCTCTCTTTGAGCATGTATAGAATGCCTTTTACTCAACAAATAATCACTATTGTCACGCTCCTGATGAGGGCTAAAGGACTGTAGAGGCATAATAGTAAGGTTTAAGCTCCAAAACCTCTTACTGAAAAATAACTATTTCCCTGCCAAAGGCTAAAGTGCTGATGGGGAATAATATCAACCACCTCTTAATGCAGGAAGAAGGACCTTGGAAGAATATAAACAAATCCGAGCCAAGAATAATCTCTTCTCTGAATGTGCAGAGTGCTTTCCCCTCATTACATGAAAATCATAGACATCTATCTGCTTGGTATTAGAGGATAATTTCTAAATGGGAGGAAGTGATTTGCAAGGAGATGGAACTTAGAAATCTCCCATTGTGGTAAATAAAAACACCGATTTGGATGAACAGAGATATCAACTGTTGGTGCTTTCTTCCACTATGACACTGAGGTTTGAAGGAAAGTTTATGATGAGCCTGTTTGATTAACTTTAAACGGTGTCGACACAATTCCATTTCCTGAAGCAGATCAAGCTACAGTCATGCCCAGCTGTAAGGGGAATTTTACCCCAAAGTACTATAAAAAAGGATACCTGGTGCCCTCTAGGTACATGGGGAATGCAGCTGAGTGAAAGAAAATCCTGCAAAAAAACAAAAATGAAGGGGAGGGGGGAAGAGGCTAAAGTTAACTATGGAAAAGAAACTGCCTCAGTTACAGGAGAATGCTCAGATTAGAGCTTCTCAACATTTTGTGAGACTCCCTATCACTGCCTCCACAGTGATCCTTTGCAATTAGGTCCACCCCAGAGTTGCCAGGTCCCCATGACCTCCACTGCCATTCAGTAGGCCAGCAGGTGGTAAAATGAAGGGTGGGGGGACACTGCTGCATCAACAGTGTGATGTCATTTCCAGGGCAAACCCGGAAGCAGTGTCACACCATCAAGCAATAGCCCCACCCATCCTCCCCACAGTCTCCCACTAGGCAAACCTATCCACCCTGCCCATGGCTGCCATTTTATAGCTACCTTTTGTCAGAATTACAAAAGTACTTGTAAGTTCAACAAAGTTGTGTCTCTTTGTAGCAGATGAATAAATTAAGAATAATTTCAATATGTATGGTTACTGACAATTGATTTTTATGGATGCCTGTCAAAATGTTAAATGTACTCAATTTACACAGCTAGTAAGTGCCATCAGCAATTTTGGTAACCACTGCACTATAAATATAGTGTTGATGTTTGACTACAGCCTTTCTATTCAAGATTTCCTATCCCTAAGAGCTCTTATTGAACTTTCTCAAATGGTGCAGCTCCGCACAGAAACTCATTGGTGTTCATACTGTGGACTGACAAATTTTATAAAGACCAATCAGTGGATCAGATACTTTTTAAAAAGCTTAGTTTGTATATGATCTCTGCTATGTTTAACAGTGCAGAAAAAAGCTAAGCATTTATATGGTGTCTTCTTTATAAGCCATTCTCATCAAAGTATAAATTATGGTTTAGTCATCTGTGAAGTTAAACAGCACCCTTTACAACAAAGGTACAGAGGATTCCACTCTTCACTAAGCCTTCCTTCAAGTTGACAGTGTAAAGGTGCTGGAAAGTTGGAATGTTACTGATCTAAGAGGTGGAGCGGGGGTTCCTGTTTTGTGATCCTTTCTGCCTAGTGGCTATGTACTAAATGTGATTAAAACTGAGTTTTCCCAGCACTTTCTTATTTTGATTTGAGAAAACCATTATGTACTATGCTGTTTCAATCACCACAGGCTACTTTTTTTTTTCTAACTGCCCCACTGTTTTCAACAGGCGCCAATTAAGATTCTGGGGTCAAAGAGTTAATTACATCTTCTTACTCACTATGTAGGATTTTCTGATTATTAAACAAGGTTGGATTAAGATGAAAAAGTACCGACACAAATGTTAATGCTTGCCCCTCCTCAAGAAGATTTATCATAATACCATGCTGAAATCTATATGTTTTTTTTTCCAAAGCAGTTTGAGAACAAAATCTTAGAGGAAAGCCTAAAATAAATGCTTTCAATGCATGCATGCATTTGATTAACAGGTTTCTGATTCTTGAAAACAGCTAAAAGCTAGCCAGACAATGACGAGAGATTTTCCTTGTCAGGCATCAAAAAGCCTACATGGTCAACAAGAAGCAAATTATTTTCAGGTGTAAAGAGTAGCTGTTCCATATCTAAATAACAATGCTGGTAATTACAATTTATATAATCTGAATGAGAATAATGTGTGAGGTATATGTGCAGAGGAGCACTGACCATAGCTTTGTAGTAGCTTCTAGCGTTGTTACTTTTTAAGTGGGTTTTAAGTGGGATTTTTTAAAATATAATTTTTGACATGTCCTGGTGCCCTCACTGAAAAGTGACAAGTACTTCTTTTAGATAGATGAACACATAGCCAACCAAGTTTCTCTCTCACCCACATACGTTTGTGTCTTTACGATACTATCAAAGAAATGAGTGCTCAGTCTTGACAATAAGTAACTATATCAATTTCTAAAAGTCTAAACATGTCTCCATATCATATTTTGCATGTGAATCACACTTCTGAATAATTTCCACAGAATTGAAAACAGGGTGCTGGAAAGTTGGAATGTTGCTGAACTAAGGGGTGGAGCGGGGGTTCCTGTTTTGTGATCCAGTAGGATTGCCAGCTCTGGCTTGGGAAATTCCTGGAGATTGGGCAGTGGTGTCTGGTGAGGGAGAAAAGCTCAGAATAGAGTTTGCTCTCCAAAGCTTCAATTTCCTCCAGGGGAACTGATCTCTGTAGATCAGTTGTAATTCAGGAAGAGTCCATGTCCCACCTTGAAACAGGTAACCTTGTGTGTGACAACCACAGATTGCACCAACCAGGGAGGTGGCCAAGTTTGCAGATGACACCAAATTATTTAGGATGGTTAAAACTGTGAAGAGCTCCACAAGGATCTCTTGAAACTGGAGGAATGGACATTAAAATGGCAAATGAGATTCAATGTGAGCAAGTGTAAAGTGATGCATATTGGGGCAAAAAATCCCAACTTCACATATACACTGATGGGATATGTGCTGGCAGTGACAGACCAAGAAAGGGATCTTGGGGTGGATGTGGATCACTCGTTGAAGATGTCAACCCAGTGTGCGGCTGCTGTGAAAAAGGCAAATTCCATGCTGGCTATAATTAGACAAGGAATAAAGAATGAAACTGCTGCGATCATACTGCCCTTGTACACATCTATGGTGAGACCACACTTGGAATACTGTGTACAGTTCTGGCCACCACACCTAAAAAAGGATATTGCAGAGCTTAAGAAGGTGCAGAAAAGAGCAACCAAAATGATCAGGGGACTAGAGCAACTGCCATATGAGGAGCAGTTAAAATGCTTAGGGCTGTTTAGCTTGGAAAGAAGGCGGTTAAGGAGAGACATGATAGAGGTCTATAAAATTATGCATGGTATGAAAAGAGTGGACAGGGAGAAGCTTCTCTCCCTCTCTCATAATACTAGAATGCTCCCACTGGAGTCTTTCTTTATGTCTGATGATCAGCAAGCTTTCAGATTAGTGAAACAAAGAATTTTAGACATTGAGTGGCAAACCTTGTCCTCATCAGTGTGTAGGGTCTGTTCTCCATTAGAACTTGGTATCTACCCAACACTCGGAGCTCTACCGACCTACTTTTCCTGTTTAACTTCCCCACAACTCCGACGAGCTGTCATGCTAGCGCATCTAAACATCTATCTGCCTGAAATCCTTTGGGGCAGACTTAAGAACATCCCTGACTGCAATCGGACTTGCCCATGTCCACAGAACCTCCCAGACCCTCATGCTGCTCCATTGTGCCTATTATGTGTCTTTTGGGGAAGTTTACATTGAACCACTGATAAAAGATATCTTATATCTCTCCGCAAAAGACAAAGTGGCTTTCCTTCTGGCTGACCAGCACTCTTGTACCACAGAGAAAGTAGCAAAGTTTATTTTAGCTGCCATACTTATCAAAGGAACCAAGCACAACTTACCCTAAAGCAACCATGAATGAAACTTTCTTTTATTAGTTTTATTATTTATTGGATACCTTTTTAAATGGTGCTATTGTAACCAATATGCCAATAAAGGTATTGAATTGAATTGAGTTGAATACTAGAACGCAGGGTCATCTGCTGTAACTGGAAGGTGAGAGATTCAAAACAGATAAAAGGAAGTATTTCTTCACACAATGCATTGTGGAACTCCCTGCCCCAGGATGTGGTGATGGCTGCCAACTTGGAAGGCTTTAAGAGAAGAGTGGACATGTTCATGAAGGATAGGGCTATTCATGGCTACTAGTAAAAATGGATACTAGTCATGATGCATATCTATTCTCTCCAGGATGAGAGGAGCATCCCTATTATATCAGGTGCTGTGGAACACAGGCAGGATAATGATGCTGCAGTTGTCTTGTTTGTGGGCTTCCTAGGGGCACCTGGTTGGCCACTGTGTGAACAGACTGCTGTACTTGATGGACCTTGGACTGATCCAGCATGACTTTTCTTATGTTCTTAAAATTAGTTGTTTTTGTAAACCAGCAAGATTTCCTTGGTACCTGGACACAGAAACTATACCCTCTTTAGCAGCTTAGATGCTAGTTTCCAAGCCCACTTTGGTTAGCACCAGTAGCAAAGGGGTGCTTGGATTTTTGCACAGGATAGCCAGATCTTGTCAGATCTCAGAAACTAAGCAGGGTCAACTCTGGCAAGTATTTGGATGGGAGACCTCAGAGGAATACCAGGGTCATGACGCAGAGACAGGCAAACCACCTCTGAACATCGCTTGCCTTGAAAACCCCATCAGGGGTTGCCATAAGCCAGATTTGACTAGATGGCAAAAAGAAAATCACCTTCTGCAGGTTGGGATGTGGTGTTTGATCTCCGACTTCCTCTTTCACCCTTCCTGGCAAGTAAGTTATCAGTAATGTGAAGACAGAAAACAATTAGTTGTTCAGAATATGGAGGCAGTAGAAAGGAACCCAGTCAGCTGTTATGCATAAAAATATCAGTATGAAGACTTCATTGTTAATCATGCTGTGCTAAAAAGACCACTTTGCCAAAGGGATTTTATCCTTGCTAATTTGTTTGGACATGTACTCACATTACATATAAAAATTTCATACCTTGAAATTTTACCTGTGTCCTTCTGGGAAATCTCCTCCTATGTCACACACTATCCATGAAGTCCCTAATTCCTTCCCCTGCATGCCAGCACTACAAAAAAATCCTGTTACTCTGACCTAAACTCCAGTTAGAATGAAGAATTACCAGTAGGCTAGGCTATTTTAATGATAGATTATTTTAAACTAAGCCTTCACCATCTGTTCCACCCCCTAATTATGAATGCAAAAAGAACATATTTCACAATTACATCAGTTAAAAGAAAGATATACATGATTTAAATGCGTGCATGTGTTCTTTGCCCAATGCAGCATGCATCTGTGATGTTTTCCTCATAATTCAGGCTCTGATCAGTGGGGAAACTATTCACCCCTGATAAATAGATTCACTGATATACCAAACTTTTTCCCTGGCAAACAGATCATCTTAATTAGAAATTTCGACTGTTAAGACATAATTATATTATAACTGGAGTGAAGCATTAATTTGAGCACAATGCCTGTCGCCGATTAGATATGTAGCATTCAACAATGTCTAAAATATTTTACAGCTACAAAAGACAGGCCATGCTAGATGTGAACAGCATTCTCCTAAACAAGTTGTCTATTCTTGTGAAAAACCTGTCATTACCAATAGGTAACAGCAAAGCTGCATAAAGCAATTATTTATACAGTGTGCTTTACAGGTAAATGCAGGCCAGATTGTTTAATAGATTTTTTAAAAAAGCATCAACACTATAGCTACGAATGAGAAAGACCTCTCAAACTCTTTCTTAATATGCCACGACATCATAAAAAGTAGTTTAATGGGAATTAGCTTTGAGTCTTTAAGGCCCACCTACTGTTTTATCACTGTTAAAACGTCACTGTAGCAACCCACAATTTCTCTAATAAATGAAGCTCAGCATTGCTAATTACGCTAGAAAACATACTAAGAGTGACCTGGACCTGCTATGTCAATACAAAATGATATGGAGCATATTTCAGCTTTAGATAGTTTGGGAAAGCAATAAATGTCATCAGTGAAATAGGGAACAGTTCAAAATGGTCGGAAATCTGCTTCTGCTCTATACTTCATTACAAGCTTTTTGGAAATAAAGGCTTGCAAACTGGACGATAACAAAGAATGAGAAATTAGAAGAATAAGCAAACCTACCAACAACTGCAGGTTAAATTAGGAAACAGAAAATACAGTAGTATGCAAATATAAAACAATACAGAAATACAGAAAAGATTAAAATATTAGAAAAGCAGACCAGATAAATCCAAAGCAGTGGTTCCCAACCTTTTTTTGACCAGGGACCACTAGGACTTTTTTGTTCGGTGCAGGGACCCCAAGGTTCAAAATAAAAATTCTGAGAATTTGAAAATAAACTTTAATCATAACTGTTAGTTAAACATTAAACTTATAAAAATATATATTCAAATATTATTCTAATGGAGAACTTTTAATTGAAAATATTAATTTATTATGGGTTTATAACTTTGTTTCGCGGACCTTAATTTAGTTCTCGGGGACCCCTGGGGGTCCACGGACCCCCGGTTGGGAACCAGTGATCCAAAGAGAGGCAGAAGTATGGATAGCTAACACATCTTAGTAACTGATGTGGGTAAAAGGAAAGAGAGAATCAACGGATTGTGTGAATTATAGTGTAATCCTAAACAGAGGCCTTTTTAGACTAGTGAAGTCAGTGGGCGTTACAAGGGTCTAACTCTGCTTAAGATTGCAGTGTTAGAGAATCATAGAAGAGGGAAAGGCCTGGTTGTGATTGGGAAGCCAGCAGAACAAACATGATGCATACATTCAGGCAGCTGGCTAACAGGGGTATCATGCGGTGAGGCATTGCAAACCACCATTAGTAGGCCGATATATGTATGCATAAAGGGCCATCAAGTCACAGCCAGCTTATGGCGACCCCAGGATTTCCAAGGCAAGAGACTAACAAAGATGGTTTACCATTGTCTGCCTCTGAGTAGCAACCCTGAACTTCCTCAGTGCTCTCCTATCCAGGTTTTAACCAGAGCTGTCCCTGCTTAGCTTCTGGGATCTGATGAAATCAGGCTAGCCTGGGCCATCCAGGTCAGGGCAAAAAGGACTATAGAATAGGCAAATTCCTCTGTGGAAACTGTGGAGGTCAGTTTATTTACTTGATTCATACCTTGCTTTTCTCCTCAATGGGGACCCAAAGTGGTTTACATTATTCCCTTCTCTTCCATTTCATCCTGAGAACAAACCTGTGGGGAAGTTCAGGCTGAGTTTGTGACTGGCCCAAGGTCACTCAGCAAGCTTCCATGGCAAAGTGGGGATTCGAACCTGGATCTTTAGATCCCAGTCTGACACTCTTTGCCCTTTCTTCAGTCAGGCTAAAAGAGGGGCAACAGGGTAATACCAAGCCACCAGGTGATACAAGGAGATCTTTGGCCACACATCACACAGCAAAAAACTCGTGAATACTTCATAATGTAAGTAGAACCCTTAGACAATGCCCTATAATGTGATATCTTCAAAAAGTGGTGGCAATGTCACTCTGCTTGCACGATGGAGTTCAGGTCGAACCCAAAGTAAGCTAAACTGAAATAACAATGAATGAATGAATACTGGAGAAGGGGTATGCCTAAAAATGGCATAAAGCAACAAATGATTCTACTGCTTTGGAGTAGTACTGTTACTCCAGTGATATGGTGATTAGTAGCTTGATTTGTGGTTGAAGTCAGATGTCAAATAGCACCTTTACCTCTATAATGTTAGGCTTAAATCGTTCATTTGAAAATGTCAGTCCCCTCAAAGTAGTTACACAGAAATAACATTTAAAAGTATTTTTTCCCAAAACTCACTCTAATTAACTTATTAACATTTCATCTTCCTGTTGTATACCATGTATAATAAACTACGCTAACCCGTCTCTCTGTCCCTTCCCTTACATCACCCACTCATGGAAGTAAATTGCTTAGCCCATTCCTGACACTCCAGCAGTAACAAAGCAGAGGATGATTTGCAGGCAAAGTCCACAGCATGGATAAAACTACTGGCTGGAAGTGGTTTGATGTTTCATGCAACGCTATCGCAGTGAAAGTCAGCCAAAGGAATAGGTTATTTTAATTTATATGTTCGGCTTCACTAGGATTAAGGTTTTAATAGTCTGATGACCTGCTGTGGCTTGAAGCTCTTGGATGATTTTACATTCTGGGGAGTGTAAGGAGGGTACCTAAGCATGCAGCCTTCATGGAGTTGATATGCTGAATAGAAGAGTAGAGATACTAGGAGACATTGCACTACTGAATGGTATGATTTCGAGAGTCCCGTATTCATACTGGATATGATAATTGTATATGCATTGCTTGTCTTCTTTTTTCTGCAATATCAAAATATTACCAACTTGCATTTTATAGGAACCAACTGTATATTTCTGCTACTGCAATGACCAGTCATTGCTTCTAATATGCTTTCTTGCTAAATATTTTAGCATCATATTTATACTGATCCTGTTCTAATTCCACTGTGTTTACAAACATATAATTTTCCAGGCGGTTTTTTTTTTTAAAGGTGGAGAGATAACTACTCTTTAATGATCACATTTATATAGTGGCGAAAAGATGTACAGGGATGGGGGAGACTTTGTGAAGGAGGGAGAAATGATGGCCACATGCAATTAAAATTTCCTGTTGTGGGAGTTTGGTATTAAAGCACTGACCTTTCAAAGGATGCCTGCTGGAGCTGAACATGTACGATTGAAGTGGTTTCTTCAGCACCAGAAAGACCAGATACAAGATCACAACAGCGCTTGGTGCACAGCAAATATTTTGAATGAAAACTAATTTAGAGGAATGTTACTTATCCCTTGACCCAAGAGCCCAGTCACCATAGTCTAGGCTGGCCGGTCTGCTTGCAAACAAGGTTTTTCTTTTTCTTATCTTGCCAAAATGGGTGGCATCCTAAAAACTGTGGCCTCACAGATGTACACCTTCCCATGTTAGCTTGTGGTGTGCTCCCTGAAACAGATGGCTCCTGGGAGTTAGTGGACCATTTAGAACAGCAGGGGAGAGATATGGGGTCTCCTGTAAGAGGGAGAAATCAGCAAAGGGGGCATCCCCCTCTCCTGCAATAGTCAGTTCATGGAAAAAGGTCTTGGATTCAATCCTTCACCTATGAGCAGTTTTTAGCAATCATGTAATTCCACCCCTTACCCCCACCACATTCTTTAGTAATTCAGTCCAAATAGTCCGTCTGTGCTTTTAAAAAAGTACATGTTTTGGAGCTAGGAAACAAACAGTGCAATCCTGAAAGGGGGATGGAGCTGCATAGGACCCCTGCGCAGGTATCCGTGCCGCTTGCGCCATCTGAAGTGGCACAGACACCAGTGCAGGGCAACTTACACCGGGCCAGGGGAGCAACACAGCAGCGTGAGGTTTGGGCGCTGGTGCTGCCTACTGAGCAGCATTTTTCTGGCGCGAGCACCTGCACCGGCATGCAGGGAGGCGTTCCTGGGGTGGAGCTGACGTTAGCTTCCAAAGCCCTATCGTCCTGGGAACATGCTGTTTTGCAGAAATCGAGTTACACCTGCAAAATAGCTGGAGTAGCCCTGTGAAACTCAATGCGAGAGGAGTTTCACTGGGTTTTGTCAAAAGTCCATTTTTATTTTTGTTTTTGGGCCAGGAAGCCTCTCATGCCATCAACTAACTAACACCCCATCCCCCTTAGGATTGGGCTGAAAGAGAGGCATCTGGGTGGCTGCTCCAAAACTATGGAAGAAGCATTACCATCGTTTTATTTTTATTAAGTACACTGGAAGGGCTAAGGTTGCCTAAACCTGAGACTCATTGGGTGTGGCCTGATGATGTCACACTGAATCATTATGTTGATAGTACCAAAAGTCTTCCACATACCACAAGGTACTTTTGGTACCACTTGGTGTCTATGTGTAGTCACAGTCATGTGGAGTTGAAGAGTAGGCTCTTCACCAGGCTAAAAAATAACATGGTAGTTAGCTACATACTAAATATAAAATGCTCTTGAGCATCTAATACCAATTATTGCCTTCTATCTCCAGTTGAGCATTAGCTGCCTGCCACAAGCAAGCATGAGCAGAAGTCTTAGAAGAAGCCATATCTCTGCAATATGGCACACCATCAGCTACCAGGGAAAAGTGATCACTTAGGATCATTATAGGAGTCCCTCTCTGATTTATTTCGTGTACTTACATTCTTCTCTCAAGAGACATTGCCAGGCATGAGACTGTGGAGCAGCATTGGAAACTGTGTTGGGAATACTGGGGGGAGATAGCAATTAATCAGTTCCTTGCTTACAGAAATAGGAAGTCACTAAAGTAAACTTGCCTGCAAATCACTCCCTCAATCTAGAAATTATCCTTTAATACTAGGAAGGCAGATCTGCATAGTTACTGTTTAGTCGGAGAAAAGTACTCAGCAGCTAGTTTGCTGATTGGCCAGGAAAAAAACAAGTCATTTCTCTTGTTAAAGAGAGGTTTAGTTTTCAGAAATCTGAAGGTATTGCTTTATATCAGACAGAGATAAATAAAACCACTCACTAAATGCTGGAGATCACATGGATATCAGAGACAACTACAGAAAGGGTTGCCAACCTCTGGTACTAGGTGGAGATCTCCCACTATTACAAATGATCTCCAGATGATAGAGATCAGTTCCCCTGGAGAAAATGACCGCTTTGCCTATTGGACTCTCTGGCATTGAAGTCTCTCTCCTCCCCAAGCCTTGCCCTCCTCAGGCTCTGCCCCAAAAACCTCCCGCCGGTGGCAAAGAGGGACCTGACAACCCTACTGGGTTGGTAAAATCCTGGAAATTGTTGGGGTGGAGCCTGGTGTGGGAAAGGAGGGACCTTAGCAGGATATACTGCCATACAGTCTGCCATTCAAAGCAGCCATTTTCTCCAGGTTAATTGATCTTGGTAGTCTGAATATCAGAATGTGGAATGGTATAGTATACCCCAATCTTGTCAGATTGCAGAAACTAAGCTGGGTCAGTACTAGGAAGGGAGACCTCCAAGTAAGGTTGCCAGAGACCAAGTAATGGTGGGCAATTGACTGCCAATTAAGGGGGCTGCCCACTGCCCCTCAGCTGGCCGGTGGGTGGAGGCAGGCCAGCTGAAGAGGGTGGGCGATTAATGTCACTTCTGGGTTTACCCTGGAAGTGACATTATTGCGCCGATCACACACACACACACACCCAGCCCCACTACAATGAATCTTCTGCCAGTGATGAGGGGGGACTTGGCACCCTTACTCCAAGAGAGACTCTGCAGAGGAAAGCAGTGGCAAACCACCTCTGCTTAATCACTTGCCTTGAAAACCCCTTGCTGGGGTCACTATAAATTGGACCCAACTTGACAGCACTTTACACACAGTCTGTATATCAGATGCAATTCTGGGAGATCTCCAGACCCACTGGAGGACTCAATTTAAACATTGGCAACTTTATTGAAAGTAAATAATTTTCCCCCTTGCGGACAGAGGTACCAAAGTAGTTCTTCAGCCCTTTAGCTTTAATCCCAGATTTTGAGGGAAATGAACATGACAGCTGTTCACCGTTGGTGCATAAAAGGCATTCTATAAATACATTTTTTCATAAAGGTGACCTGCAGGAATGTGTGTGTGGGTTAAGTGCCATCAAGTCGCTTCCGACTCATGGCGACCCTATAAATGAAAGTCCTCCAAAATGTCCTATCTTTGACAGCCTTGCTCAGGTCCTGCAAATTGAAGGCTGTGGCTTCCTTTACTGGGTCAATCCATCTCTTGTTGGGTCTTCCTCTTTTCCTGCTGTCCTCAACTTTTCCTAGCATGACTGTCTTTTCCAGTGACTCTTGTCATCTCATGACATGACCAAAATACGATAGCCTCAGTTTAGTCATTTTAGCTTCTAGGGTCAGTTCAGGCTTGATTTGCTCTATGACTTACTGATTTGTTTTGATTTGTTGCAGGAATGTACCTTGCAATTAATAATGAAAGCCAGATACTAGACTGAATGAAACATCCATTTTTTTGTTCCTGCCTTTACTCCCATGGCCCTTCTGATTTCTGAGGCACTGAAAAAAAAGGAGGTAAGGTTGCCAACCTCCAGGTGGGGCCAGAATTACAATGCATCTCTAGATTACACAGATCAGCTCCCCTGGAGAAAATGGCTGCTTTGGAGGGTAAACTATGTCATTAAACCCCAATGAAGTACCTTCCCTCCCCTCCCAAACCCCACACTCCACCCCCAAATTTCCAGGAATTTCCCAAACCAGAATTGGCAACCCTAAGAGGAGGTGAACCAGTACAAATCTCACTACAGTTTTCTGTCCACTATTCTTACTTGTCACTGTGGATATTAAAGGGCAGGAACTATTGTCTAGCATTGCAGCAAAAACTCTATTTCTTCTATCTCTATTAGGGTTGCCAGGTTCCTCTTCACTACCAGTGGGAGGTTTCTGGGGCTGAGCCTGAGAAAGGCAGGGTCTGGGGAGGGGAGGGACTTCAGTGCCATAGAGTCCAATTGCCAAAGTGGCCATTTTTTCTGGGGAACTTATCTCTATCGGCTGGAGATAAGTTGTAATAGCAGGAGATCTCCAGCCACCACCTGGAGGTTGGCAGCCCTATCCACTCCATACCAGTCTCCTCCTCTTCCCATCCATTCATCCCCCCCATCTGTGATAGTATTGTTTCTAGTCTGGATCTTCTCAACCCCACTTAAAATCTAAGTACAAAAATAAATCCTGGCAGTGTATTTTCATAGGAATTGTTGAGTCTGCATTGCCTCACTGTGGGAATGTTTCTGCAACAAGCAGAAGTGCCTGTTCATGTGAAAATCAATTATTGTGATGAAATCTAAAGCTCAGTCCAGAATGATTTCAGAATAACAGCTCAGTTTACCACTACAGTGTGCTGCTGTTGTGTTGACCTTCCACTTCCGATTCACAGCTGGAACAGGAGGCCAGGTGAGAAGACAATATGTAGATCGGTTGTCAACAGGGCTCCTAATACCACTTCAGGCTACAGAGAAATCTTTCCCACCCCTCTGAGTTCAACAGCTATTTAATGCCTCTGTAGGTAAAGATGAGTATAGATTTTACTTGCTACCAAAGTACCTGCATAAATTCAGGCATATCAACTAGCATCTAACAACATTTTTTTTAATGAAAAAGCTTAGCACTCTCTCTCATAAAAGTAAGCCCCATTGAATCCAGTGGGACTTACTGTCAAGGAAACTTTCTTCTGATCCAGCAGCACACATACTGAAGAGGTAACTGGTAGCTCATAAGGTACTACAGATATGCAAATATAATTAAGGATATTTTTAGTTTTCGAATGGTAGAGTTTGAGCCCCTATAAATGAGTTCCATGCATATTGGGCTGTGCTGCTGTGTAGGGAAGGCTGTGGGGGAGCAGTGTCCCAGGTGAAAAAAAAAATAAGGCCTTGTCTACTTATGGGAAGTTCTTACCATAGAGTTCCAGGTGATTCCTTGGGCTACCTGGAAGTTAAAGGGTAGCTTTAGGAATTACTGGAAACTCTACGGTACAATCATAAGTTCTGACCGTAGAGTTCCTGGCAATTCTTAGAGCTACCCTTTTCACCTTTGGGTAGCTCTAGGAATTGCCAGGAACTCTATGGCAAGAACTTCCCATAAGTAGATGAGAAGGCTTACAACAGTATCTATCACCTTTATATTGGGCAGGGTTCTGCTGCTTCAGCATTGTCCTAGCGTGGTGTTAAGTACAGCTCATGAAGTTTGAGGTTTAGAGTACTGTGCATGTGAACTGACTTCAATTAACATGACTGTATTTCTATAATGTCTACTTTACTGTATTTGGAGTGTATGATTTATAATACAATTAGTTATTGTTGCCATTGTGCTGTTTGTTTTATATACTACTGCTAGAAGCAGTAGCAGACAACGGGGCCTGGGGGCTTGGTAGCCCTACACTGTTGTAAACTGGGGCTAGTGTATAGCAACTATTTGCACAGCCATAGGATTGCCAGGTCCCCCTTCTCTTCTGGTGGGAGGTTTTTTGGGCGGGGCTGGGGGAACGATCCCGTATGAGCAGCTTCGTGCAACGTGAGTATGTCACTTCTGGGTTTACCCCGGAAGCACTGCATCGTGACGGGACGCTTTAGCTCTCAGACCCCCAAAACACTAGGAGAGGTGGTATAAAAATATTATAAATAAATAAATAAATAAATTGTAGAGATCCAGATATATGTTTCCCTTGTAAACATGCATCTGGAATATTTTAGGAGAAAAATGCACAGTGGGTAATTGTGAATGAAAATTGGCTATGCAACAAAGAGTAAACCCTTCTCCCACCTGCTGATGCTTCCCAGAATTGCAACCTTACAAGGCCGCTTTTTATTTTTAAAACACCTGTCAGATATTCATTACATGCATTTACAAGTAATACCTGCTTTGCTCACAGGGCTTCCAACTGCTCAATCGCCTCTGTAGCGGGACAATTAACAGTTTCACCTGATAATTCCTGCTGTTAAAGGCACAGGTATACATGAAAATTGACCATACTAGTTCAACCTCCCTACAGACACCCTGTCTGAGACCTCTGGACACAGACACACACACACAAAAAACCCTCCAAAGAAACCTCTTGTCCACAAGAACAACAAAAGTAAGCAAGTAATGGATTTCCCAGAAAAGTATAGCGTTGGTAAAACAAAAGGTGTTTCAGATTGTAAAATATAAAATAAAAACACAGGAATTCCTTCCTTTCCCACCCTTGAATTCAATAGCTTCTAAATAGATTATACCCCAGCACAAACCGTTCTTGCAAGTATTACAACCTTAAGTAGCATCTACTATGTTGCTGAACACAGCAGGTGGCAAAATGATTTAGCATGACACACAAATACATATGCTTGCTTGAGCCAAACTTTTAGAATGGATAAACCTATTTTCTAGGCCTGGGTTTAATGGACTAGAAATGAGCTAAAAGGCAACTAAATCACTGTGCAGAGGCTAGATGCGTGCTGCTTGGAGTGAGCTTCCTAATATTGAATACTGTGCTTAAAACCATATCAAGGCAGATCACAGGTCTCGCCACCAATGAATGGTTCATCTCCAGTCTTTCCCCTTTACTGTTTTCAAGTGTATGACAGGACCAGACCGAACACTGTAGAGGTGAAACACAAAGGTAAAAAGCAAGAGCTCTGTCTTTTTCAGTCTAAAATCGATGGACAGAGAGAGCACATTAACCAAGAGGTTAATAAAAAGAGGCTGCCCCAGACAGTAACATAAAGAGCTCTGATATATCTCCCTTCTGCAAAAGAGCTGTTCATAATGCCTGTTTTCTCTGAGACCTGCAATAGGTTTTTCCCAGAGTAGATCCACGTCATCTTGTTTTTTGCCTTGTTCCAATTTTATGTTTGCATTTTATTTTCTCATTTCCTGCCTACTACTCCCTTGTTCCTCTTTCCTAGCTTGATGTTTACAGAGACTTTTACTAGAATTGCAAGGCTTGGAGAGATCCCATTTTTTCTTCTTTGTAGCAATGCCTGCACTTCTTTCCCGGGGAATAGATAAGTTTACCTGGAAAATAAAAAGCTAATACAACCTTTTGCTCATCAACAAAGTATGTCTTGTTGTAGCCAGGAATAAGTTAATAAAACAGGGGGAAAGCACACTGCCTTTAAAAAAAGAAAAAGAAAAAAAGAAAGCTCCTTGGGGTTATAAACGAACAATGTTGTTTTTTCTTCCCAGCGTGCAAGGATTTAATTAAGTGATAACAGTCACCTTGGGGTGGCTGCACAAGGCAATAATATCTAGGTGAAGAAAAATGCTGAAGAGAGTTGAGTACAGTCAATTTATCTTCAGAGAAGGCAATAAATGAACAAAGCATAGGTATTTGGCTGATTGTTTTGGAATGTTTCCATTACTGATAAGTATCAAAATAAAAAGGGACAAAGATTTGGTATTTTCAGTATCTGAAATGTATTAAATACAGAAGTAGAGGAAGAAATAAATCGGTATGAGGTCACGTCCTGAAGTTCTAATTGCAAATTGTTTGGTAATTATTCAAACTGAATACAGAACAAGGTTGTTGTTTTTTTAGGCTGACACCAAGGACAGTGCAACAGCCAGCATGTATATTTATAGCAAGTATACAATATGGAATGGATTTCACTCTGGGGAAAGCGGGGAATGGGCACAGAAAGAAAACAACAATCTGATGTAACAGAAACAGATGCTGTATCTTTCTGGCCAATGGCCGTGACTCAAAGATCTGGGTAGCAGTTTGCAGGGCCTGCTATGCAATGAGTTATAGGCCCAATGATCAAGAAAGGTTTGTGCTCTGCCATCCGCTTGGTGACAAACAGGAGGAAGAAAATATACATGAAAGAAGAGAGAGAGGTGCTGGGTCTCTTCATCATACCTCTCAAGGGGTCACCATCAAAAGGGTTACTTTCCATTTGTTTTTCATTTTTAAAGATATCGCAGGCACTTCTGGTACCTTTGAAATTTTCATCTTCCCATTTAGTTCATGTAGCAGCAAAGGACTTGTCATTACAATGGGTTGTAAGTGTCATGATAGATTGCACCAGTTCCTCCCCTTCTTGTCATCCAATCTCACTCTTGCAAGATCACCCTTAATCTTCTTGACCTACCTACCTGATTCTCCCTGCTGACCTGCTCTCATGCCACACTAAGGAGCAGTGGCCCCTTGTCCTGAAGTCATAGAGGAATGGGATATCCTGGGGCCATGGACTTTTCAAATGCCAGTAGGTTGCTAGAAACTTACCATGAAGCTCTTCCCCAGATATGGAAAAATGACAGAGAGTACATGTTGGAGCAAAGGAGCATTAATGCCACAACAGGAATGAAAATTTGTTTGATTCATCAGCCTTGCATTTAAAGCTTATGAGAATACCATGAAGACTAACCAGTAAAGAACATGTAGCAGTGATCACATGAATAGGGTTGCCAGATCTGGGTTGGGAAATACCTGGAGATTTTGGGGTGGAGTCTGAAGAGGCTGAGGTTTGGAGAGGGGAGGGACTTCAATGCCAGAGTCCAATTGCCAAAGCGGCCATTTTCTCCAGGGCAACTGATTTATATCACCTGGAGATCAGTTGTAATAGCGGGAGATCTCCAGCCACCTCCTGGAAGCTGACAACCCCACACACGAATGTGACATGGCCTTGTGCCATTTGAGTTTAATTCTGGTACACTAATATAGGCTGCTATTGCACCATTTCCCAAACAGTTAGAAATTTTTGAGGAATAAATTACAGCCCCCCCCCCCAGGTAAAAGCAATAGCACTGGTCTGATTTTTACTCTTCAAGGAAAATATTTCACTCTGACTCAGCATCTTCTTTCAAGGATACATTTGTATAGTGTCCACAGAGATACCTGTCAGGTGTGTGGCTATGTGAACCAGAAAGCCATACATTTCTGATATGCAACAGAAGGAATGAAATGACCCTCATGTGAACGGCTGTTTTTAAACCAATGCTTTATTCCTTCCAGTAGAAGCTGGTTTACAAGGGTGTGTTAATTACTTGTTGGCTAACATGTATGATAATTTCTGTGTGAATGAACCATTGCAGACTAATTGCCACCAGTTTCCAATCAAATGCAACACTTTTCTTTGGATCACACTTTCAGCTGTGAATGACCATATACAAAGTAATCAAATCATGGGTAATCTGCCCTTAAATCCCTGCTATAGTTGGGATGGAGTGTATGTTATTCAGTATTCCACATTGGAATTCATCCATATTCAGCCCCAATTCTGTAAGCCATTTTCTTGCTATTCCTCCTTTCTAGCCACCACTGCATTTTTAGAGGGCTAATATCACTGGCCTCCCTACCATTTCCAGCATCTTTTCCTTTCTTCAGATTCCTCCTAAAGCTCATCTTTTCTGTAATGCATGCTGTAAGTAACTGTAATTTTCCATTCCCACTCCAAAGGTCACGTATTGGCATATGCAGAGAATGATCCCAAAACAGGAAGCAGTTGCAAACAGGCAGATCCATAAACAAAAGCAGTGACTTGTCGTACAAGATATGTAATTAAGCCAATTGTGTAAATGATGCACAATAATGATTCCAATCTGCACAATACTGCTTAGGTCTGTGTTTTTCAACAGAGAACCATACATGATTAAACAAATTGTGCACCATATTGTAAAATTTGTACATCTGGTATTTCGAGAAATGTGTCCTATGTGATACCTATATTCTGGAGAGTGAAAGTATTTGCGGAATAAATGGAATTTCACATAAAATGTCACATGTCTCTACCTTAAACCCACAGTTTAGTCCGAAAAAGCCCCCACAATTTTGCATCTGCTCACATTCATCCGTTTTTATCCTTACTTCCTCTTTTTGTCAAAGTTCACTGAGTCTTAAAATGGAGCAGGGAACAAGCTTATTTTGTTTGCTAGTGTGTAAAAGGGGACACAGACATATATCATCATACGGTTTTATCTCACCTTTCCACGTATGACCCCAGGGCAACATATATGGAATTTCACCTATTGTATCCTCACAATAACCTTGTAGGTTAGAGTGAGAGACAATGGCTTGGATCCTTTGACATTGTTCCTCTTGCGCTTCTCTCTGGATGCTGTGGAGGATTCCCTCTGCTGCAGTGCTAGCTTCCCCTACCGCTAGCCCTTCTTTCTTCCATGTGAATAAGAGCTACTTAAGAAAACTGATCTTGTGCACATGGATGTGCTAACAGAAGAGGAAGTGAACTATGCAGCCGATGAAAGCCTCCTCAGTGGCTAGAGAGAAACATAAGGAGAAAAGTGTCACAGGATCCAAACCACTGTCTCTCATCCTAATCTACATCACAAGGTTATTAAATGGACAAAACACAAGAAATTCTGTCTAAGATCTGTTCATGAAGTGTTTTGGGAGATCAGTAGGGTTGCCAACCTCCAGGTACTAGCTGGAGATCTCCTGCTATTACAACAGATAGTGATCAGTTCACCTGGAGAAAATGGCTGCTTTGGCAATGGGACTCTATGGCATTGAAGTCCCTCTCCTCCCCAAACCCCACCCTCCTCAGGATCCACCCCCAAAATCTCCAGATATTTAACAACCCAGAGCTGGCAACCCTAGTGATCAGGGATTGGAACCTAGATTTGCACTGTCCAGCCCCAATACCTTACACCACTTCTTGCTATGCCTCAAATCTCCTCAGATTTTGAGGGAAAATTTAGCATAGTAATAAATATGGGGGCTCAACAAAGGGAAGTATTCTCTCCATTTCAGCTGCATTTGTTGGGTTGGATGACTATTTGCATAACCCAGAGTAGGCCTTGTCTGTTTCCTTTTCCTTCAGTGTGGGGAAAACATTCTTGCAAGAAGTTATAAGAGGAGGGAACAGGAGACTAAGGGGCTGGTTCAGCTTACTTGGATCCTATCCAAGCTCTATCAGTCTGCAGTAATACTGTACCAAGCTAATTTAATAACAGAAGACATGCGGCCAGACGAGGAGGGAGGGAAAGAACAGGAAGACACAAATTGGAAATTGGTTTGAGGTTCACAACTGTCCCATCAAATAAACAGTTTGGCTCCCAGAGCAGCAGAGTGAAATGGAGTCTTGTAGTAGTTCATCCTTTTAATGTGATCAGACCTTGCCTGCAGCAAGCATCAAGGAGGGCTGGTATCTCATTTGAGAGTGGGTAGCCAAAGTGGAAAAGTGTTGGAGATAGTTCAAAAGCTGCTAAATTGTACTCTTTTGAAATTTAAAAATGAAACTGAGGAATGGGGGTTTGCTTTCCCTCTATCTTTGGAATGTCTGGTTTGTTCGCCCTAATTTTGGAAACTGTAAGAGTTCCTGAAGAAAACCTAAACAAAATATTGTAGAAGGCCAACGGGTGCAGAACACTAATTTCAAAGATGAAGCATATAAAAGGGAAAATATTTCCTAATGCTAATGATATCAAAAGAATAGAGTTAGATACAATACATGCTGGAGTATGTAATATCCAAACAGTCTTAGGGAAGATAACGAATGAAGAAAAACCTGGCAGGAAGACAATAATCAATACAGCTCTCTCATAACAGAGTTGTAAACACATGAAGTTCAATCTGACCCAAGAAATAGATAAGAACAAGTTATGGGATGGCTACACTGCTAGACATTTATCAGATCCAGTTGTCTGCCTTTCCCTTTTTTCTAACCTAGAGCTGGGAACCATAAGGGGAAGTGTTCTCGGTAGCTAGGAGATGTGTTGTGATTCTGGAAGTTCTCAAGGCCCCAACAGGACGTTGGAGAAGAAGAGGAAGAGTTGGTTTTTATATGTCAACTTTCTCTACCACTTAAGGCAGAATCAAACTGGCTTACAATCACCTCCCCTTCCCCTCCCTAGAACAGACACCCTGTGAGGTAGGTGAGGCTGAGAGAGTGTGACTAGCCCAAGGTTACCCAGCTGGATTCATGTGTAGGAGTGAGGAAACAAATCAATTTCACCAGATTAGCCTCCGCCGCTCATGTGGAGGAGTAGGGAATCAAACCCGGTTCTCCAGATCAAAGTCCACCACTCCAAACCACCGCTCTTAACCACTACACCACGCTGGCTCTCAAAGGAAAGAATAAAGCAGGAAAGAATGAAATAGGAAAAAGGGAGAGGTCATGGGGGCTTTCAGGGAAGGGAAAGAGGAAATAGTGGAGGAGGGGGTAATGACATGCCTTCCGCAAATCCTTGTGGGTTTCCATTTGTATTATCTAATAGCTTGCTACAACTACAAGATAGGTTTCTGAAAACCTGGTTGAACTGCTAAGTTTGCAGAAAAATCTGTTTTCCCTCCAAAAATCCAACCTGCGGGAACAATCCCACCCAATTAAATACTGACACTTGCATAAGTGTTTTGTTTTCTTGCAAAGTATACATGGCGTTTCAACATTACATGGATGCTAATAAATCAGTATTATACATCAACATTCATACAAACTAGACTCTCCAGGTTGCCTGCTGTGGAGAGCAACCTCCCACCCCCACATTCCAGTTTTCACCCTTGTGCAATGGAATAACGGGAGCCAGACAGCATCATACAACACTGTGATGTTACTTCTAGGTGAGTGACATGATAGTGTCAAATGGCACCCTAGGAATTCCCCTAATCTCTATGGTTTTTAATCATAGCAATTGGGGGAATTCCTAGAGCATCACACGACACTGCTACGTCACTTTTAGGTACTCAGTTGTAAGTGATATTATGGCATTGTGTGATGCCATTTTCCCCAGTCTCTGTCTCCTAAATGCTCCCAGCTGGCAACACTAATATAAACACAGTGCAACACCGCTATCAAACCAGGAAAACCAGTGTTGAAAAGCTGAGAACTGAAATCACTGGTGCTAACCTCTAACTAGCAGTTTTCTCCTCTCACACAGTTCCATGTGTATAAGATCACTTTTTTTCTTTTTTGTTCCCGGTGTTCAACCCATCGCTGATTCAGGCCCATGAACACACTAGCAACTTACCTCACAATTTAAACGTGTCCAGTACACAAGCATCCAACACGACTTAAAATTTCTGTTCCCACCACGATGCCTTCCTCCGCTGTATTAGATAAAATTCATATTTTTTCCCCGTGCACTCCCCGATTTAGAGCATATATTTTGGAAGAGAAATGGGGGCGGCGCTTCCGTCATCACAGTAATGACCGCCGTCAAATTCCCACTCATGCGTGGCAGCATTCATGCGCCAGCTCGAAGGAGCATTGTGATTGGCTGAGGTGGTAGCCTGCCGTGCATGCCCACTTTAAGGCTCCGGGCGAGGAAAATGTTTCATTTCTATTAATTTGCCGTATAAGAGGATGCTCTAAACGCGGAGAAATTGTGCTCTGGAGATGTTTCCGGAATCTTTCAGTTGAGATGAAGTGCGAACATGCAAGGAAACCCTGCAGAAATTGGAGCTGCAAACTCGCAGTGCGGACACGGCCCTGGTCTCTTTCCCCCATAAAACAATTCAAACTCTTCTTTCCATCTTGGCTAAAACTCTGGTTCATGTTCTGACTCTCTTCCTTTGTCATTCTTTAGTCCTCTTATCCATCTTAAGCTTTGCTGCCAAAATAACTTAGGTCTCCAGTCAGTTATATCCTAGCACAAATACCTGAGCAGACTTCCTATTCTCCCCTCCTCATGCAACACAACCTTCTTGTTCACAGCTTTAAAGCCCTTTTTGAGAAATTCCAAGCAGGTCCAACTCAAAAGCAAGTCACATTTCAGTCAATGAAGTTTACTCCCAGGAAGGAGTTTTTAGGATTGCAGCTTCTATGACTTTATCCCCTTATCTTTCTTTCGTCATGGTACTTAACAGAGTTGTGCTTACTCAGCTCTGATGTGTTAATTAATCAACCTGCATTTGTGACCCAGCCCTAAGGATGCAGTTAAGGTCACCAACCTCAACGTGGTAGCTGAAAATCTCAAGCTATTACAACTGATCTCCAAGAGGCAGAGATCAGTTCACCTGGAGAAAATGGCCACTTTGGAAGGTGGACTCTATGGCATTATACCCCTCAGAAGTCCCCTCCCTAAACCCCACTTTCTCCAGGCTCCACCCCCAAAATCTCCAGGTAGTTTCCAACGTGGAGCTGGTAACCCTAGATGCAGTCCTCTGCACACTTATTTGGGAGGAGATCCTGTTGAACTCAATGAATAGGGTTGCCAGGTCCCCCTTCACCACCAGTGAGAGGTTTGGGGTGTGGAGCCTGAGGAGGGCGGGATTTGGGGAAGGGAGGGACTTCAATGCCATAGAGTCCAATTGCCAAAGTGGCCATTTTCTCCAGGTGAACTGATCTGTATCTGCTGGAGATCAGTAATAACAGCAGGAGATCTCCAGCTAGTACATGGAGGTTGGCAACCCTATCAATGAGACTTACTTCTGCGTAAATATACAAGTGTCAAATCAAGAGGAGTCAAAACACTAATGCACTCTTGAACAATATATCTTGAATCTAGTAAAATGGAGTAATAACAGTGCCTTCAATTCATAGAAGCACAAACATAGCTTCAGTTGTGCAAGGGGGCTTCATGGCTTTCTCTCTGCAATGCCCTGTGAGCCTGAAAAGTCACACCTGAGGGACTCTGGAATTATTTGAGATATGAAGAGTGGTACTGGAATGGAGATGAGGCAGAAATCTGAGACTTCCATTGTACAACTGAAAATGCCTTTGGCTTATGTAAGGATTGTATGGTTGTCAGCTGGCCTGGAGAAATTTGTCCTGTCCCCTTAAGAAAGTCTTAATGAGATACTAGTTACCTCCATGCCAAGCAAAGCTTCAACTGCCCATTTCTACACATTACCTTTATTAAAGAAACAGGGCATTTTTTCTCCGGCTCAACTGGCAAGGGGGGGGTGTCTCTCCACCCTTTGGTTACCCCTGTGTATAACAGAAACAGAAAGAAGGCAAAGATTTCCCCTGACCTAAAACAACATTGCCAGAGACATGGAATTAACACAAGACTAAAAATGTCAGTAAGAGCAAGTAAAATTCTTTCTTATCCTTAATTTTTAAAAAAGGTTACTTTTAACCCTTCTCCCTTCCAAGTTAGTTGAGATAATTACACCTGACATTTCTAGGGTTAAATGCCAAACAGTAGAAAGAGCTGAAAAAGGAAATTCCCCTGTTTCTCAGTAATGAAAAGCGGAGGGTATACCTTCTGTGGTTGTCTGTGAGATGCTTTCACATCCATGTGTCGAGGGTTTTTCAAACTGACAACTTGCAAATTTGAAATACAAAAATGCCCAGAGCGATGTTTTAGGGGCTCAGGGAAACTCTTGTATGGGAAAAAGAATTCTAAAGTGAAACGTCTCTAGAAATCACACAGGGCCTGACCAGGATACTCTAATTATGCTAATTGCTTCAATGCCCTTGCTTTATTTATGCTGAGCAGCTAAGATAAATAAAGGAAAATTGCTTTGGATCTAACTGTATTCATATCAGAATGCAAACTAGCCTGTGTTTGTTATGTGATTGCTGATCTGTTTACACTAAATTCTGCAGGTAATTGCAGTTTTGATTGCACATTTATTTCTAGCTACACGGGTCCCAGGACTAGGTCTGTCTGTTTTTATAATTAAACCATTTTGTAATATCTAAACTCACTAAAGAGCAAAATGATGCTTTGAGAATTTACATATGATGTATTAAAGATAATGCTTTAGTGGCTGACAACAAGGAGGAGAAATACTCTTCATCACTAAAAATGGACAGCATGTTCTGGATCCGAAGAAATTTGAGACATCTGTTCCAAGGCCTGTTCACAGAGTGGGACAGATGTCCTCAGCATCTCCATAATCTGTTATACCACATACATTTGAACTTTCGGTTGTAACTTTCATTTGAGTAAAGCACATTAACAGAATGAGCTGTAGCTTTGGAGATTAACTACAAAGTTAAGCATTTTATACCTGGGCAACCGTGTAACCCTTTCCCAGCAGAATCATTGGAAAGAGGAAGTACTATGATTTGCATTCCGCTAGACTGCAAGACTGGAGTCGAAGAATTGGATCGAGCCAGCATCTCCCATCACACCCACTATTACTAGTTCTTTCTTCACCATTTCCTATTCTTCCTTTCACAAGAGCTATGTTCCCTACATAGCAGTTCTACATGAAATTGCACGAATAAAATAGAAAACCACAGTTGGATTTAGTCTCACTCTTCTCACACAATGGGAGACCCATAAGAGCATCTTTGGGTCTTTTTACGGTTTCGGTGCTGCTGACCTGCAGCAGTGTTTCTCTGAGATGCCTCCTATTCTCATTTTCCATTTGTTGTTCTTCCATGTTTTTGGTGTTCCCCTGTGCTTTCTCAAACCTTGTTTGATCCAGTTGTAGAAAGCATGGAGAAGGAATGAATAAACCAAAGAATGGCAACAAATGGAAAATGAGGATGTGAGGAAGCTCAGAGGGGGAAAAACATGGCAGGTCAGCACCCAAACGGCATCCTTCCCCGTTCCCAGCTGATGATCCGTAAAATTGAGATGGCAGTGTCAATCATATGTTCATGCTGTGCAGCAGCTGGTTTGTGGTTACCTACAAGTATACTCCAAGTAATGTGAGTGATGAGTTGAGTGTGAAAACACAAAGAAAACTGAGGAACTCTTTAGTTATATGTGTACTTTATATGGAATGTCATGAAGCTCGCATGAAGAAGAGTTGGTTTTTATACCCCGCTTTTCTCTACTATAGGGAGTCTCAAAGCGCCTTACAGTTGCCTTCCCTCCCCCCCCCACAACAGGTAGGTGGGTAGGGTTGCCAAGTGTCAGGTGGTGGCGGGCAAACCCCTGCCAATCCACCTGGCTGCCCGCCGACCACCTGAGGGTCGGCGGGCAACACGTGCATGCGTGCCTGCCCACTGCACCCAGTTTGAGTGGTAAAGGCCCCTTGCGATGCAGAACATCAGGTTCTAAACCGAAAGTGACGTGATCGTGTCGGTGTGGTCGCGCGTGCATGATCTTTCCCTACCTCTGCCCAAAAACCTGCCAGAGGAGAGGGGGACCTGGCAACCCTATAGGTTGGGCTGAGAGTTCTAAGAGAACTGTGACTGGCCCAAGGTCACCCAGTGGCCTTCACGTGGAGGAGCGGGAAATCAAACCCAGTTCTCCAGCTTAGAGTCTGCTGCTATGAGAGTCTTCCTCTCATAGTTTTCTTAAGCAATACTGTACACACAGGACCTCAAACCTTGGAAACTGTTCCTGTGGATTTATGTTATTGTACAGTAGATCTGATTAAGCAAGTGTGAGTCTGTTCCTATCTACTAATAGTGACATGTGGCCCCATCTATGGATACCTAAATCTGGGGATCAAGGCCACACAGGTGCTAAACAGACTTTGCTGCAAACTTGGGGGGGGGCTCCCCAAGTTTGCAAAAAAACCTTAAATGTTTAAATTTTCCCCAAATTAAAATTTAATAAGTGTTGCCTGCGCATGCACAGACAATGCACTTATTTTGCTTCTATGATGGTGATTGGGAGCTGCAGCAGAGCCCTGGAGCACCACTGCGGTGGTGGCAGATGCTGGGAGCTGCTCTGGGCCCAGACACAGTGATGGCGGACGCCAGGAGCAACTTGGGGCCTGGCCATGGCGGATGGCGCTCTCAGACACCGCTGCCGCCACAGCCAGGCTCCAAGGTGACTCACGCTGGCTCAGCATTGGGGTGAGATTGGATGTCCCCCCAGCATGAGTTTTGTGTGTGTGTGTGGGGGGCTTTCTAAATATATAATTCCTGGAAAGGTAGCTCAAATAAAATTGTAGGCATTGTGACTATGCAGCAGCTGATGCTGTGCCACGCATTTTATCTTCTTATGTTCTGAACATACATACGTCTGGGGAGAATTAAACATGGAATAAATTTTGAACCATGTGTCTGGAATAGTCCACATATAATTATACTACATCAATTACTGAGGAAAGAAAGCAATCCAAATGGAGCACTTTCCCTTTTAAATGTTAATAATATAAATAAAGTAGAAAGAAAAACATGTTGTCAACTACATAGCTTAGGGGAGCCAAGAAGAGCTACACAAAAATAAAATCAATGGTATAAATGATAAATGGTATACCATTCATTGCAACGATTCATTCTGAACAATTTCTGCCATTATATTTGTGGTTAAATTCTGGCCAGGATCACTGAAGTCAAAGTTAATAAATTAGGAAGCTGCCAAAATGGAGCTATTTCCAACACTAAATGTGAAGAATATCTTAATATATATTCCACAATGAGGAGTTCTACTTTTCCTATCTCATTGCTAATACCTTGTACAATGAACCTCTGGAGAACTCAGTTCACTGATTCTTCAAGACTAACAAGCTGTTTAATTCACCAAAGGCTGCCTTCATTATTTTACCATTTCAGCTTGGAAGAAGTGAGGATCTGGATTGTAAAATCAGTACATGGGCTACTATGACAATATTACAGAAATAGCAGTTTCGCATTTTATCATTCCAAAGCGACAATTCTAATTCTACTTATATCAAAATAAGCGTCACTCAGGGCTGGCTCAAGGGTTTTCAGTTCCCTCAGCAAATTATGACTTTGGCACCCCCATTGAATTAGGTGAGCAGGGCCCATCCCGGGGAAGGAGGCACACTGCCTGAGCAAGTCATACCTGGCCCAGGGAAAGTGATGCACCCTTGGGGGCATTGCACCCAGACTGGCTGTATTGCCCAGTGCAGACAAGTTGGGTGCAACCTGGAGAAGGCAGCTGGCATCGCACTGCTGGTTGCATCATGCCTGGCCCAGGCAAAGCAGCACCTTATCTTACTGAGCTGTGTACAAATTGAGTCAATCTCCTATAAAAAATATTAAAATGAAATCTTTCAGCCACTGCCAGTTGTGTTGATAAGACCTTCAGGGAAAGAAACCTGATTCTGAATCAAAGAATGGCTTCTTGAAGCTTTGGAGTTGGTGGAGCTGGATAAACGGGTGGATAAAATTCACGAAGCAAAGTCTTGAGATTTCAGTTATAGCCTATTGCATTGTTGCTTGGCAACCCACTTTGGCTTAGGTGCTGAAGAATATTGATGTCTACCTGTGAAGGTGATGGGGTGCCAGCAAACAAAGGGAGTGAAAAGGGTTATACTTGGCCAGACATACTAGCAGCAAGCTGAGCCCTAGAAGCACTGATAGCACTACAGAGGTTGACCCCAGACCCAGCTGGCAGCTGTATGGGTTCATGAGGTGATGACAGGCATAAGCCATGCTGGGTGCCTTCTCCCAAGCTCCCAGGCCAGCAGTATTGTCAATGCCTGGGGTCTTGCCCTGGTTACATGGGTGGAGAACCGGCCTTGTTTGCCAAGCCAAATGTCTAACATGTAGCTGTTGGACATGCATCATGGCGTTGCCTGTTGCTGTGGTACTTCATTTCTGTTATTATGAGTTAGTGATAAATATTCAGATAAACCAGCAGTAAGTGTAGCCAATTTTCTAACTGTTCTGGTCACAAAATAACTGAAAATATTTTCCGAAAGGTCACGCTTGAGAAAATAAATTCTTGATATCCTAGGGCCTGTTGTAGCAAACTAATCCCAGCATGTCTTTGCAAAAGAGTTCATGCTGGCAAGTGTGTGTTATATAACTTATTTAAAGGATTTATACCCAACCTCTCAGCCTGAAATGGTTTCAAGGTGGTTAAATATGAATAACAGACAAACTGCAGTTAATGTTAATGCTAAAGCAATGACTAATTGCAGTAAGATCTGGCATAAAGAAGCAGATGTAAGAGGAAGGGGTGATGCGGAGATAGTGCTCTAGCAAATGTAGAATTAGGCATTCAGCAACACTTGCGGCTCATGGGTTTAAAGTCCTCTGTATATAGAAGCAATCCTGACCTGGATGGCCCAGGCTATCTAGTTAGGGCTGCCAACCTACAGGTGGTGGCTGGAAATCTCCAGGGAGTACAACTGATCTTCAGGCAACAGAGATCAGTTCATCTGGAGAAAATGGCCACTTTGGAAGGTGGACTCCATTATGGCATTATACCCTATTGAAGTCCCCCACCCTCCTCAGGCTCTACTTCCCAAATTTACAGGTACTTCTCAGCTCTCCGGAGCTGGCAACCCTATAACCAGGGTCAGCCCTGATTAGTTTTTGGATGGGAGATCATCAAGGAATTGCCGAGTTACTATGCAGAGGAAAGCAATGGCAAACCACCTCAGTCTCTTGCCTTGAAAACTCAACAGGGTCACCATAAGACGTCTGCAACCTGACAGCACTTTACACACACATATAGAAGTGAAACACTTCATCAGATCTTCAGCTCTTTACCAGACCAAAACATTCATTTTGACCCAAGCTTTTAACTCGAGCTTGAGCATGGTGTAGTGATTAAGAGCAGTTCTCTAATCTGGAGAACTGGGTTTGATTCCCCACTCCTTCACATGAGCAATGGACTCTAATCTGGTGAACTGTGTTTGTTTCCCCACTCCTATGCATGAAGCCTGCCAGGTGACCATGGGCTAGTCATAATTCTCTCTGAACTCTCTCAGCCCCACCTAACTCACTAGGTGTCTGTTGTGAGGAGGGGGAATGTGATTGTAAACCAGTTTGAGACTTCTTAAAGGTAGAAAAAAAATGGGGAATAACAACTAACTCCTCTTCTTGTTCTTAATTTTTTTTACAATCTGCTTCTAGGATGAAAAACTTTTATAAAGGTCTTTCATTAGGGCTGGCAATATCCAGGTGAAGCCAGGGGATCTCAACCGGAATTACAACTGTATGACTTCAGATAACTGTTCCCCTGGCGCAAATGCCTTCTTTGGAGGGTGGACTCTATGACATTATACCCCAGAGTCTTCCCTGGGGGTATAATGTCATACCTCTATGACATTGTGCCCAAGCCCCCTCCCCCTTAATTTCCAGGAATTTCCCAACCTGATTTGGCAACCCTTCTGATACGGTAAACAAGGGTTCGTGGGGGGAGAGAGAGACCTGCAGATCGTTATTGCAGCTGCTGACTCAGAGGCCCTAATGGGCAGAAATCTCTGAGCCCCGATCATACTGAGGAAGGGATATTTATCCAAATTCAAGATATGACAACCCATCAACATTCAGGGTAGGCTGATAGCACTCCAGACATAGAGGTGGCGCAGTACAGTTCAGTTCTATCCAGTTTCTCCTATCAATGTTTATAGTTCACTCTGACTCTCCATGACTCTTAACCCACTTCCTTAGCACACAGACATACAGGGATATTCTGCCCAGCAACAAGCTATTCCCTGGCTGTCCTAATACATTTTACAGAAAGGAAAAGAGATTATTACAAATTGCTAAATCAGTGGATCTTCCATAGTCAGGGGAAGTCTACCTGCTGTCACACTACTTAGGCTACTATATGTTTGTTTTAATGCACTTTTTTGCTTGAGTTTTTTTATTGGCTGGATTTCTAATGTTTTGATTCTATGTTTTTATATGCTGTCTCAAGCAGGTTTTTGAAGGGGTTGCATATAAATGGTTAAGTAAATAAATAAATAAATTTTGTAATTCTGTCTATTCTGTTCCCCGCCCTCCCCAGGTCCTGCTTTTTGTTCTAAGTTCCAATAATAATACTATAAAGAAGTTGAGATTCAGTCTTTTTTCATGATATCCCAACTGCCACGATATTTCCAGTTTGCCAGTTTTCAGATTATTGTCATTTGAATGTTGAAAATATTAGGATGTTAAAAGTATTAATCAATACTTGGATCTGGTGTCTCCTACGGTCCTTGTGCATCCTGACAAACAGCCTGACAAGCACAATTTTAGCATATATATATATATATATATATATATATATATATATATATATATATATATATATATATATAAGAATTTGCCTTTTTCTATTTCATTTTCCTTACAGCATTAGAAAAAGTTTGCTTATTTTTTAAAAAGCATATTAATAGTTTAATAAAGATGACCAGAGGCATACACATAGCGGTATCCAGACTATTTACTTAGCTGGAAATGGGTAGAACTGTGTAGTAAGTAGGTCAGTGCAGGTCAGTAAATCCTAGAGATCCTTGGCCACCATCTGGCACACCTGGAAGAATTTAGGAGGCAGGGACAGGCATGCCGGCATTGCTGGAAGTGATGTCATTGCATTGTGGGCGATGCTTAAGGATTTGCCCACTCCATTTCCCCCTATTTCCTCTCCCCTCCACTGGCCTCTGGGACACCAATGGGCAATGGAAGGAATTGCTGGGAGGTTTCCTACCATAGCGGGAGAATTAGCACCCCTAGTGACCCCCATTCAACACAGGGTAGAAGGATGGGGGAAGAGGAAAGGAAAAGAGTGGACCTGTAGGCCTTTCCAGGGTCATCCAGCATTCCCAAGGCCTCAGAAGAAAGTATCTTTTTTCATGTGCACAGGTGTCCCAACCCACATTCTGAAAATTCCCCAAGCAATATTTAACCAGCAACTAAACTATGACCCAGTAGCTTCATGCAGCATGACCAAACATAATTGGCAGACGGTGTGTGGAAAAATGCAATTAAAAATGGGCATAAGTAAACCATTGTCACATCTGAGATACAGTTCCCTCCAAATTCTTGCCATGCTTGACTCAGGAATGAAACCACAGTTTCTACAGGTATGGTTTGGACAGCTGGATTTCCTACTTCCTACGTCTTCCCTCCTGAATGATCTGGTCCTTCCCAGGTCTGGTCCTTCCTAGATCCCTGAATTTATGTTTCTATGTTTCCCGAGGACCTTCCTCTCTTCCCTCATTTTGGCAAGCTTAAGGGAGACCCTGCAATGCAACACTTTTAAAATTCAAGCTTCAGCCAAACAATTGTGTCTATTTTCCATACTAGACCAGTTATACTGCAGCAGTTTGTTGCATCTCAATTATTAATGTCCATACTGTGTTTTCCAATGGTTACTGCAACACTGGAGCACTCTGTCTTGGTTTGCAGTGTTGCACTGAAACAGTAGTTGATGTTCTCCACCCTAAGCATTTATCTGTTAACTGAACGAGTCTTAACGATCACGCGCTAAAATTCTCACTCCCAGGGATGGACCTATCTAACTGCATCAAATTGAGCTGCACGTTGTAGGTATACTATTTCACAGCACGAATGCTTCAAGAATAGCATATAAAGCTAACTGAAACCTGATTCAAATCAGGTTAATATACATCTTTCTCTGTCATTTAAAATCTACAAATGTCTTAACGAAATCGGCAACTCATTGTCATACCCGTTTCAGTTGAAATCCTTATTTAAACAATTATGTGTTTTTCCCCCAAATCAGATGGTCAGACATTGCCAAACAAATACACACACACACACCAGTGTGTTTAAGTTCAGTGTGTACATATGTGTATCTCAACTGCCTTTAATCCTGCACTAATATGTTTTCATTTTAAAGATAAATGCGGTATGAATCCCTTTTACTTCTTTAGCCAAAAAATGCAATAGAGGGTTTCAAAAGGCCTTCTTCGTATATATTAATCAAATAGATAAAGGTAGGCTAGACAGACTACTCCAACAAATGTTAACTTAGAGAAAAATAATGTTGGCAGCAAGTCAAGAGCCAAATGTTTCTATTTTGATTTATTCAGTATTTCAGAGATGTTTTTCTATGGGGAACAATATGAAAGGCATTGAAGATTCAGAAGGCACATCTTTTGTGTACTATAAAATGTGCTGCTAACCTACAATACCCTCATAGAAATACAATTCAATAAGGAACTCAGTTGGGAAGAGGCCTCAGTAGAACAACACAAAAAAATGGTCAATACAAGAATGATTTAGCTTACTTTTACAAGAGAATTTGGCACTGTAAATAAATAGGCCTTTGAAACAGAAAATAAAAATCAACCTAAATACAGATCTATGTTTAATTTTTCCAACATATTTAAATGTTTCATTTCAACTCATCAGCATCTCTCAATCATCCTTTCTATCTAGCTTACCACTTGAGAAGTGTTATAACACTTAGCCCTCAGGGCAAAGATAAGTCTTCGCCATTGTCGTATATAGTATGTGTATTCAGCCACATTATGCTGAATGAGAATATAGTACTTTGTAGAACAGGACTGATTCCTACTGAATATCCTGAGATGCTTATCAAGCTGTTAAAGGAGAAGTCAGTCTTTTGTCTGTATTGCCCTTGACACATCCTCGATGACAGTACGGATAAATTCTTTGTCTTCTGAAGAACCCTCAGACCTCTTAGGTCTAATATAGGTTAAGTGCCCCCCAGATCTCTCAAGAACATACAAGCACCTTGAAAACTATAAGAGGAAAAAAACTGTCTTATTCACCAGAAACAAATAAAACAGAAGCACTAAACCAATAAAATATTGCATTAGTGAGGAGCCAAGTGACATTATTGAAAGACATGTAAATTGTTATAAATGGAAGCCATTAGAAATGGGTACAAAACTATGTAATGTCATCAGAACTCCTCTGAAAATAAAGGTGAAGCTAAATAAAGAGTAACAGGGCTACAATGTCATTTTTATAGTATTTAACTGGAGTCCAAACTTATCAATTTGCCCTGGCAAACAAATCCCTTTAGGGGAGGGACTGTGGCTCAGTGGTAGAGTATCTGCTTGGCATGCAGAAGGTTCCAGGTTCATCCCCGGCATCTCAAAGGGATTAGGAAAGAAGCTGATGTGAAAGACCTCTACCTGAGACCCTGGAGAGCAGCTGCTGGTCTGAGTAGACAATACTGACTTTGATGGACCAAGGGTCTAATTCAGTATAAGGCAGCTTCCTGTGTTCATGTGTTCAATTAATTGACCCAAAGTAAAAAGAAATGACCTTCCAGGGCAGCATTTCTTTTTGTATCTTTGTCTTTATTTGATGTCAGGGAGATAGAAAAAGTTGTTCTTCATGCTTACACCATCTAATTCAAACTGGGCTACAATCCTGCCATACAATGTGTGCAACGTTAGAGGGCTAGTGCAACACCTGACCAAGCTACCTATCTCTGGGCTGCTTACATTCTATGTGTATTGGCTGAGGGCCCTGTGGGCACATGCACTTCTGGCCAGGTCAGTTCTTCTGTCTCACCAGTACCATGTTTAAACGAGGACTTATCCGGTCCTTGTAGGTTATCCGGGCTGTGTAACCGTGGTCTTGGTATTTTCTTTCCTGACGTTTCATCCGCAGCTGTGGCAGGCATCTTCAGAGGAGTAACACTGAAGGACAGTGTCTCTCAGTGTCAAGTGTGTAGGAAGAGTAATATATAGTCAGAAGGGGGTTGGGTTTGAGCTGAATTTGAACCCCCTTCTGACTATATATTACTCTTCCTACACACTTGACACTGAGAGACACTGTCCTTCAGTGTTACTCCTCTGAAGATGCCTGCCACAGCTGCGGGCGAAACGTCAGGAAAGAAAATACCAAGACCACGGTTACACAGCCCAGATAACCTACAAGAACCAATGAACTCTGACCATGAAAACCTTCGACAATATTTTGAGGACCTATCTGTTGCCAAAGTTTATAAATATTTATTTTGAGCTGGCTTACAAATCACATAAGAAGATCCCTGCTGGATCAAACCAATGGTCCATCTAGTCCAGCATCCTGTTTCACACAATGGCCAACCAGCAGTTGCCATGGAGAGTCAACAACAGGGCATAAAGGCCAAAGCCCGCTCCTAATGTTGCCTACTGGCACTGGTATTCAGAGGCTTACTGCCCCTAAATGTGGAAGGCCTCTTAACTCACCATGGCTACCGGTCATTGATGGACCTATTTTCCATTAACCGGTATAACCCCATTTTTAAGGTAATCATAATTTAAAACATACAAAATGAAGCCAAAAACAACCTCCCTCTCCCCCCTGCAATGGTGCCTGCTGTCTATAACCCATCAAAAGCCCTGACCAACAAAATGGCGTTGAAGAGCCTCCTCAAAATTTCTGAAGATGAGACCCCTCCCTTCCTTAAAGAGCTCATTCCATAGAGTGATAGCTACAATAGAAAAGGTACAGACTCTGGTTGATCTCAGGTGGGCTACATGAAACGGGGGAACAGCCACTAGGTGGCAGCCTGAGGACTGTACTTTGTTCATAGGGGACAAATGGGAAGAACCGTTCTTTTAGAAATATGAGACAAAAACAGAAGTTCTAAAAGTCCAGAATTTCCACATGTCCTGCAGCTTTAATTAAGCCACTTAGATCATTCATCTCAGTAATTTCTAATAACCTCTTAAACTGCAGGAACACTTAAAAAAAATCATCATAGTGATTTTAAGAATATTTTCTTTAAAAGCCCTTTATTTATTTACTTCATTTATAGCCCACCTTTCTCACTGAGACTCAAGGCAGATTATAAAAAATCAATTTAATCAGACAACATACGACATCCATTCAGCAATGCAGGAAGCCTAGGATTACAGATCAGGGAAACAATGCACACAAAAGAAAGAAAGGAACCTGTCTAAGGCATGACAAACCATTGAGTTTAATTCTGAAATATCACCTTTTAATACTTCTGCTCACTCCAAATTTGAATGTTACCCTAAAGAATGTTATGCTACAATCCAGTGCATGCTTATTTGGGAGTAAACCCCATTGAACTTGGTAGGATAAGGAAACAAGTATAAAAAGTATAAAAAGAGTAGATTCCTTTGAAATGTGGTGTTGGAGGAGAGTGTTACAGATACCCTGGATCGCCAAAAAATAAATAAAAAATCAGTGGGTTTTAGAACAAATCAAACCTGAACTGACCCTAGAAGCTAAAATGACTAAACTGAGGCTGTCGTACTTTGGACATATTATGAGAAGACAAGAGTCACTGGAAAAGACAATCATGCTAGGAAAAGTTGAAGGCAGCAGGAAAAGAGGAAGACCCAAAAAGAGATAGATTGACTCTATAAAGGAAGTCATGGCCCTCAATTTCCAAGACCTGAACAAGGCTTTTAAGGATAGGACACTTTGGAGGACATGGATTCATAGGGTCGCTGCGAGTGGGAAACGACTTGATGGCACAACACACACACACACACAAAAAGAGTAAAGTTAAACTCATTTCAAACTTATTCTAGAAAATTTCTTTGCTCATGGAAAATGACAGAAAAGTAACCCACAAAGTCTTATTTTTGAAGCAAAACAAAGCACAGAAGTAAATTCTTTCATGTATTCAGCTGCTCAATCATCACAGAACAGCCAGCATGCAACTCTAGTACCAGGAGCAAAAACCTTTGCCTGGTGGGGCTTGTCGTTGGCAGGTAGTTCCACCTTGAAACAGCCACCACTGGAGGAACAGGTAAGCTGTGAGCCTTATGCCGGGGACGGAAGTAAATATGGCTCTTGTGGTTGACAGTAATTATGCAAGTGGCTCTCCACAAGCCCAGACTCAGTACATCTGTACAATGAAAACTAAGATTTCAGAAGTGTTACAAACAACAATGTGAAATAATAGTTGAGCATCATGAAAGTGAAATGTATGCACTTGAAAGGCACTACTGAAGGAAAGAACAGCATTCCTATGCCAGGCCATTGTGTCAAGAAGATTAAAATACAACCAGGAGGTCAGGACAGAAAGTATCTGGGATAAGGTCTTAAGTACAAAAAGTGGCACTTCCATCTCCAATGTCAGGAATATACTACAATCAAATTTGTAGTGGAAGCACTAGCATTTAACCAGTATTATTAATCAATGTGGAAGCAGGAATAGGCAAACCACCTCATAACATCTTTTGCTTTGAAAACCCTACAGGGTTACCATAGTTCAGCTGAGACTTGATTGCCAAAAAAAAAAAAAAATCAACACATTATACGTTAGGTTCCATGAACTCCAAGAGCCAAAGTGCTTGTTGAGGTTTGCTGAGGTGGATCTTCCCTGTTGCCCCTCTTTACAGCAGCCTTTTGTGACAACAGCTGGATTCTCCCTCCTTACTGCTGCTCCCCTGCCACATGTGCTACTAGGAAACACTGAGATGACAGAATCATCTCTCTATCACTTATATGAAGTTACAGTGTCACAATATTTTAAATACCCCCTGTATAAGGACAAGGGCATATGTGGTGCAAACTGTTCTGGGTTGAATTCCTGGATTCTCCATTGCCTTTTAAAAAAGGGAATTCAGATAGTAAGGCTAAGTCTCGTGAAGAGCTGCTGCCGATCAGAGTACAGTGCCAGATGGACTAGTGGTCTCTCCCAGCACAAGGCAGCTTCATACATTAAAAAGGGAATCTCTTCTGGGGATTCAAATATCTGATCTTGGATTGGTTTGCTGACCAAAACTGAAAGATTCTCAGGTCAGTTATCACATTCCTGATTTAATCTATATTTGCCATCATTTTCCTCTCACATTGAGGGAAAAATTGCTTACATTATTCAGTTTGCTAAACAAATCTGCATTCTGAGATACTTACAACCCTTCTGTAAGTTATACTGTAGCTACTATAGTCTTTTCAGTTTCCAAAGTCTGTTTCAGAAGTCTCTCACAGTCCACTGCATTTTACCAAGAATAATGGAGTTAGCTCATCAACAGAGTTTTCATTCAACAGACCTCAATTCACTTTAACCTTTCTGTTACAGTAAGTTACCCTAGAATTATCTGTACTTTTCAGTAGAGAAAGGCCAGCTGTGTAAATTCTTAGATTTACATGATGCAACTCTACACATTCATTGCACTTTGACATTAGCCTTCCCTCATCTCAAAATTCACACATTTTTCACCCCTTCTCTCCCCTTGAGAACAACTAACAGGAGAAGGCACTATCAGGTGACCAAGAAATTCAGCTCTTGGCAGTTTAATCACTGTACTGCTGACCCCTATGTAGATGACAAAACTAGACTAGATGGAGTTTCTATCCATGTGGAGGAATCCACCCACCCAACCACACACACACACACATGCTCATAAGGCAGCTTCAGGTATCAGAACAGGGGTTATTAGTAGTTCCTGCACTCAGGACAGGAAAAATGGTTGTAGCTCAGGATCATGGTTTCTTGGTGACTGTTCCTGTGCTGTGGAATGGCTTCCTGAGAAGGTGAAGAAGGTCCCAGCCTCACACAGATTCAGAGGCTCTGTAAAGTGGAGCTTATCAGACATGCTTTTGGCAGCCCCTGAGTAGAGATTGTGGTTTGCTTCTTTTTATCTGTAGAAGTGAGATTGTGTTTGTTTTAAATTTTAATTTCTGCTGCTTTGAGTCCATTGATCAGGACTCATCAGGAAAGCATGATAGAACTACTTTAAATAGGAGCATTTGGGGGGGGGGGTGGAACTGCCATTAGGCAGCTTCCTAATGCCTTACAGCCCAGGAACGCCCCCTAAAGCTACTACGGCAGTGTTGCCCCACCTTTTTGGTGGCACAGCATTGCTGTTCTCTATGGGGCTCCCCCCCCAATTTTCCATATTTTTTAATACCCCTTTTTCCCTTCCAGAGCAGCTGTGAAACCTCATTGGAGGCATATAGTGGCCCATGCCGTCCCTGGCTGCAGCAGCTCATGAATGGGCGGTTAGCAGACCATATATTAAGAGGGTAGTGATATGCTAAGTTGGATAGTATGCATGAGGTAATTTGATTAAAATTTTGTATTTCTACTCAGAACTTTACTGTTTTATTTTCAGTTTTTCTGTATTCTTCTATTTTTAATTTCTATGAAAATAAAATATTTTTTAAAATGTGTACTGTGAGAATTTTATGCAAGGTATTCTACAATAGTGATGCTTAGGCCATGGCTTGCAGAGAGCCTTATCTGCAATTATCAGAAACCAGAAGGCCTTACAAACTGAGGGCCATGGCTTCCTTGGTGGAGTCAATCCATCTCATGTTGGGTCTTCCTGTTTTTCTGCTGCCATCAACTTTTCTTAACATGATTGTCATTTCCAGTGAGTCTTGTCTTCTCATAATGTGACCAAAATACCATAGCTTCAGTTTTAGTTATTTTAGCTTTTAGGGAGAGTTCAGGCTTGATTTGAACTAGAACCCATTTATTTATCTTTTTGGCGGTCCACAGTATTCGTAAAACCATCCTCCAACACCACATTTCAAAGGAATCTACTTCCTTCCTGTTAGCTTTTTTCATTGTCCAACTTTCATACCCATACATATTAACAGAGAATACTATAGCATGAATTAACCTAATCGTGGTCACCAGTGACACATCCTTATACTTCAGAATCTTCTCTAGCTTCTTCATTGCTGCCCTTCCCAGTCTCAATCTCCTTCTGATTTCTTGGTTGAAGTGTCTGTTTTGGTTGATAATGGAGCCAGTGAACAAAAAATCTTGAACAATTTCAATTTCTTCACCATCAATCTTAAAGTTGTGTAATTCCCCAGTAGTCTGGTTAGACCTCACCTAGAGTATTGTGTTCAGTTTGGGGCACCACAATTTAAGAAGGATGTAGACATGCTGGAACTTGCCCAGAGGAGGGCAACAAAGATGGTGAGGGGTCTGGAGACCAAGTCCTATGAGGAAAGGTTGAAGGAGCTGGGTATGTTTAGCCTGGAGAGGAGACAATTGAGAGGTGATATGATAACCATCTTCAAGTACTTGAAGGGCTGCCATGTCGAAGATGATGTGGACTTCCGGGGTCGGAGAGAAACGGCGGCAGTAAGCGTGAGAACCGCGCTCAGGTGGAGGGCTGCAGGGGAGGAAAGAACACCCCCCTCGCATCAGGCAGCACCCCTCGGTGGATGAGGGGGTGCAGAGAAGGTGGCTGCAGGCGCGCCGTCCTAGCAGCTACCCCTACAGAGAAATCAGTGGGGATAGCTCGGACGTGCTGCAGCTGAGCAGCCGACACCATTACTCCCTTTGCTGACAGCCGGGACGAGCCGCGGGGATCCTCCGATTGCAACACTTAGCAAGTACTTTCACTTTTATTCTTATGAATCAGCACAACTGAGGTGTCTAACAGGACTAGCTTCGATTTAAATTTTTTACAACTTTGCTACAACTCCAGTAACGAGATCTGACTTGAACTTGGCTTTTTGCCAGCTGAATTGAGCAGTTTAAATTCCAGCAGTGCCAACTTTCTAACAGAACAGAGAGAGGAAAACAAGAGTGGCAAAAGATGAAGGTTTTAAAAATGCAGCAATCCAATAACTAATTGTTCTCGAAGGTCTGGATATTATAACAACTTGGAGATTCCATTTATTGTTGAAAAATACTGATGGTGATTAACTAGCTCAGCAAAGCTCACTCCCCCCTTCTCTTTTGTGGATTACAAATACAACAAATACAACAGCTCAGACTAATGGGAGATAAAAAAGAAAAGCATCCTAAAGAGCTTTTGAAGCAACAGCATCTGCAGCAGGCTTCACAAACAAGGAGAGCTTCTGTGTCTAATATAAACTTGGTGTCAACAGCTCCATCTCCTCCAATGGCAGCCTCAGGTTTGGCTAAGATGGCATCTAAACCAAAACTACCTGAAGACACTCTTAACTAATTACACAAGATGATGA
Source organism: Euleptes europaea (assembly GCF_029931775.1). Lineage (NCBI taxonomy): Eukaryota > Metazoa > Chordata > Lepidosauria > Squamata > Sphaerodactylidae > Euleptes > Euleptes europaea. Next base: position 40,252,909 of record NC_079317.1, read on the forward strand.
CTAAATCTTTACAAGAAAGTGCTGCCATAAAAGAAGCAGTCAACCAAAATGCAGTTGCTATTTCTGCTTTAAAGGACTCATTCACTTCTCTGACTCTAAGACAAGACAAATTGGAAACTAAAATGCAGAAGTGTGCTCAAGATAGCAAAGAAGTTAAGAAAAAGGTGTTTAACCTGGAACTTTCAATGGAGAGAGAAGAAAGGTGAGATGACCACATTGCTATGTTAGAATTCAAAGTTAAAGAAAACTTTACTCGCATACATGGGCTTAAAGAGTCATCGGAAGGAGCGGATTTAAAAGGTTTTTTTTAAAATACATTTGGCAGAATTTCTCCAAGAAGACCAAGACGTCATTGAAGGTATGATTGTGACAGCCTACAGAGTTAATTCAGCTTATGTTAGAAACAACAAGGTCCCAAGAGATTGTTTAATTCAGCTTTTCTCCAGAAGTCATCGAGATCTCATCTTGAATCATCATTACAAGAGCACACTCACAATTGACGATGTTTCACTGAGAATTATGAAGGAGATTCCTACCAGACTACTCAGGAAAATAAAAGATTTTGCAGAGATTGTGGAAAGGCTGAAGCTTAATGGTATTCAACACAGATGGGAGTATCCTCAAGGTATTTCTTTCTTTTTTAAAACAAGAAGATATAAAATTACTGATACTCTTAAAGCTGAACAATTTCTGAGAAGATACGACAAAGATCTTCAAAAATCTACTCCAAGTGATTTACCAGAAGAGGACAAATCTGAACAAGCATCTGGAGGAGCTCGACCTGTAGAAACACCAGAAGAGGATTCTCTTTCAAAATATAATGATGGCTGAGCTGTTTTTCAGAAGGATTACAGGGGGGGAGGGTGGGTGGGTTTAAATAAATGTTAAAAATGGGGGGAAATAGGGATGGGAAGAATTGAGAGCTGACATGTTAAAAATATTGTCGTGGAATATTAATGGTTTAAATTCTCCCAATAAGAGGAGAAAGGTATTTTATCATTTACAAAAAACTAAAGCTAACATTTTCTGTTTGCAGGAAACACATATGTTACCCAAGGATGTGATAAGATTAGAGAATCTGAAACTAGGGAAATTATTTACATTCTGTAATGAAAAGAAATGTCAATGGAGTAGCTATGTGTGTTCCATGGATAATGGAACCAAAGTTAATTTATAAGGATATGGAAGGCAGAATTCTATTAATAGAAGTCACAATTGGATATCAGAAAATATTATTGGTTGGTATTTATGCTCCTAATATGAAACAACTTTTTTTTTTAATGATTTAGCTTCAATAGTGGCAGAGTATGGAACTGAGAAAATAATATGGATGGGGGATTTTAATGGGGTAGTAGAACCAAAAATGGTCAGATCTGTAAAGAAAAAAGAAACTGAAATGTGAGGGTAGGCTACCTGGTATTTTTTTTAATATGACGAACCAATGGGAAATGTTTGATATCTGGAGACTTATAAATGGAAACAAAAAGGGTTACACATATTTCTCACATAGACATCTTACCCATTCAAGAATAGATATGATATGGCTTTCCAAAACTTTAATGAATATTTCAGAAAGCCCGGAGATATTACCTAGGGTATTATCTGATCATAATGCTATCATGATAAAAGTCAGGATAGGTGATAAGACTTATAGACCGTGGTCAGTGAATGATTATTTATTAAAAAAATAAAAAGATTGTAGAGAAATTAAAAATAGATATTCAAAATTACTTCACTGAAAATGTTGATAAGGGGGTTTCAGATACGATAGTATGGGATGCTGGTAAAGCAGTAATTAGAGGACTTCTGATTCAACAAAATACAAGGTGGTTTAAGATGAAAGAAAAACAAAAGAAAACATTATTAGAAAAAATTAAGTTAGAAGAAATACAAATAAAAAAGCTCAAGATAAATTAAGTAAGCAGGAGAAGGCTAATAATTTGAAACAGTTACAACAACAATATGAATTATTAATAACAACAGAAATAGAAAATAAAATTATGTTTAATAGACAAAGGATTTTTGAACATGCTAATAAACCTGGCAAATTATTAGCCTGGCAGTTAAAGCAGAGGGAGAAAAAGACACCAATAGTTAGAATTAGGAAAGAAGGTAAAATAGTAACTGATAAACAGAAAATAATGGAGACATTTGTAGATTATTATAAAAATTTATACCAGGAAACATTGGTTTCAGAAAAAGAAATGGATGGTATCTGAAACAGTTTGAGTGGAAAGGTATATCACAGGAACAGAAGGATTCTTTAGATTTAATCATAACCCCTGAGGAATTAAAGAAAGCAATTGCTAAAAGTAAATTAAATAAATCACCAGGATCCGATGGATTTATGGCATTTTATTATAAAACTTTTGAAGAACATATATCTTCACATTTATTGAAGGTTATGAATTTATGTTTACAAAATGGTTCTATCCCACAAACTTGGAAACAAGCAAACATAGCATTAATACCAAAATTTGATACAGATTTATTGGAAGTTAGGAATTATAGGCCTATTTCGTTACTAAATAATGATTACAAATTATTTGTTGATATTTTAGCCACAAGGTTAAAAAAAGGTATTAAATAATTACATACATGATGATCCAACTGGTTTTTTACCTGGTAGAATGATTAGACAAAATGTTAGAACGGTGATAGATTTATTAGAATACTCAGAGTATACTCCAACCCCAATCGCTATGATTTTTTTAGATGCAGAGAAAGCTTTTGACAATGTAAACTGGAAATTTATGAAAAAAAATACTGGAATATATGGAATTGGGTACCGGTTTTAAAACAGCAATTGAGAGTATATACACTCAACAAACAGCTAGACTTATGGTTAATAGAGTACTATCATCACAAATAGAAATACAAAGGGGCACCAGACAAGGTTGCCCTCTTTCACCTTTATTGTTTATTTTAGTTTTAGTATTGAATAAGTTTAGATTAGATGATAATATTGTTGGCATACGAATTGGGAGAAATCATTATAAGGTAAAAACATATGCGGATGATTTAGTGTGTGTTCTGACTAATCCTAATTGTCAAATGGGAAAATGGAATAATATTGTGGAGGTCTATGGAAAGCTTGCAGGTTTTAAAATAAATAGGAGTAAAACGAAGATTTTGGTAAAAAATATGACTCTATCACAACAGGCAGATCTAATTAAAAAAACAGGATTTATTATTGAGTCTAAAGTTAGGTGTTTAGGAATATGGTTAACTCCAAATAATCTTAATCTATTTCAGAATAATTATGTAAAAATAGGGCAACAAATTGTTAAAGATCTTAATCAATGGGAGAAGATACCGTTATCATTATGGGGAAGGATCTCAGTAATTAAAATGATGGTATTACCAAATATGCTTTTTTTGTTTCAGAGTTTGCCAATTATAAAAGGAGTAAAGATTTTTAAAGTTTGGAAAAAGGCAATTTTGAATTTTTTATGGAGAAAAGAAAGACAGAGGATAGCTTATAACAATTTAATTGAATTAAAAGAAACTGGAGGTCGGGCCTTCCAGATTTAAGAATGTGTTATGAAGCAGCTTGTTTCGGTTGGTTAAGGAATTGGATATTATTAGAGAACCCTAGACTATTGGAATTGGAAGGTTTTAATATAAGATTTGGTTGACATGCATATTTGTGGTATGATAAAGATAAAGTAAATACAGATTTTAACTCTCATGTTATTAGGAATAGTTTATTACAGTTTTGGAAAAGATATAAAAGATGTTGGGAAGTTAAAACACCAGGATGGATTAATCCTATAGAAGCATTTATGAAAAGGGGAACGCAGCTTAATTTAGATATAGATAATTATAGGGGATATTATTGAGGATTGTGGAGATATCTGGACTCTTAAAACAAGAGAAGAACTCAAGATTGGAGATTGGTTTATGTATTATAAACTAAAGGATACATTTAATAAAGATAAATCAATAGGGTTTAATAGAAATAAATCTAAATTGGAATTATTATTAAATATGGGAAATAAAGGTCAGATAGCAAGGATGTACAGATTGATAATCCAAACCAATTTAGAGCATGCGAGGATTAAACCAGTTATGATAAAGTGGATGAGAGATTTGGGACATAATATTAATCTTGAGGTTTGGGAAAGATTATGGAAAATAGAATTTAAATTTACAATTACTAATGAAATAAGAGAGAATTTATATAAGATGTTTTATAGATGGTATATTACACCAGTGATGGCAAGTAAATTTAAAATGGTAAATTCTGATTTATGTTGGAAATGTGGATTGGAAAAAGGAACTTTTATGCATGCCTGGTGGATTTGTAAAAAAATTAGAAATTTTTGGAGAAAGGTAGTAAGGGAGACGAATAATTTGATTAATACCAAAATAAATATGGATCTAGCTTTTTGTTTATTAGGTATCCCCAGAGATAATATGAATAAGAATGATAGAGTCATATGCCAATATAGCTTTGCAGCAGCAAGGATTATTATTGCTAAATCCTGGAAGCTAGTAAATAGACCTCTGATTAAGGACTGGAGAGAAAAATTATGGTTATATATGTGGATGGCTAAATTAACAGATTCCCTACATGGGAAGGATGTGGAAGAATTTAAAACAATGTGGTTAAAAGCCTTCGCATATTGGGATAAACTGGCAAAAATGAATTTTATAAATATAGTGAACGAGTTGTAGATTTAATTTTTTGTAATTCAATTTATTGTTAAAATATTCATTAATAAACTGTTTAGACACTTCTCCGGAAGTTCAACATGGTGGTGGGATTAAGGGTACACTGGTAGAGGGAGGTGGGAATAAAAATGGGTAAAATAAATGTAATAAGAATGCAATCAATATATTTTGAGTTTTTCTAAAAAAATTATATATATATCTTTCTTATTATGCAGTTTTGTATATTGTTATACTTTTTGTTTGTATTATGTTTTGTTTGAAAATATAATAAAAAAATTTATTAAAAAGAAGAAGAAGAAGAAGATGGTGTGGAGTTGTTTTCTGTTGCCCCAGAAGGTCAGACCACAACCAACAGGTTGAAATTAGATCAAAAGAGTTTCCGTCTAAACATTAGGAAGAACTTTCTAACAGAGCAGTTTGTCAATGGAACAGTCTTCCTCAGGAGTTGGTGAGCTATTCCTCCCTGGGAGATTTTAAGCAGAGACTAGATGGTCATCTGTCAGCAATACTGATTCTATGACCTTAGGCAGATGATGAGAGGGAGGGCATCTTGGCCGTCTTCTGGACATGGAGTACGGGTCACTGGGGGTAAGGAGGGGAGGTAGTTGTGAATTTCCTACATTGTGCAGGGGGTTGGACTAGATGACCCTGTTCGTCCTTTCCAACTCTATGATTTGATTATTTTTGTTTTTTTAATGTTCAGTTGTAATCCTGCTTTAGCACTTTCTGCTTTAAACTTCAGCAGTAGTCGTTTCAAGCCTTCACTATTTTCTGCCAGCAATGTGGTGTCGTCTGCATATCTCAAATTGTTAATGTTCCTTCCCCCAATTTTCACTCCACTTTCATCTAAATCTAATCTAGTTTTCCTAATGATATGTTCTGCATATAGATTGAAGAGATAGGGAGATAAAATACATCCTTGTCTGACATCTTTGCCCATTAGAAACCATTCTGTTTCTCCGTATTCTGTCCTAACAGTAGCCTCTTGTCTGGAGTACAGGTTGCACATCAAACAATCAGATGCATTTATTTTAAAACCTACAATGTCTTTTCATTATCATCATAGTTAAAAGCTTTGCTGTAATGTATGAAACACAAGCTGATTTTCTTCTGAAATCCTCTGGTATGCTCCAGTAACCAACACAAATTTGCAATATGATCTCTAGTGCCTCTTCCTTTTCTGAATCCAGCTTGAACATTTGTGATTTTCCCATGTAGCATCATAAGAACTTGGTCTTTTAGTTTTAAAAGTTTTTTTGTGTGTATTTTTTTACAACCCTGGTTGGTGCCCCATGTCTATAGAGAAATATCCCCATTTGCCCCATTTTTTAATCTGCATGGGGGCCAGGTTCAGAATTACATATATGATAATTCCTATATGTACTGTGGACATGTACAATGTTTTCAAGAATACTTCTTTTGTTTAAATGTAAATAATTTGGCAACAATTAATATGCTAAAATCAGCTTAATGATAATGCATTATTAAACAGTTCAGTATTTTCAGTATTATAAAGTTTAACTTCATATCCAAATATGTGGGTAGCCCAACCTATTAGGACTGTATGAGAAGGTTTCTGCCCAAATAATACATTTTATTTTGTTTACTACATAATTTGTTGTCTACCTTCAATTTTTATTTTTTCCAGCATCTTAGATGCCAAAAATTAAGATCTATAGGTTGAAGCAGTTTGCAACTTTCTCTCAAGTACTGGGTATATTTGCAATTTTTCTTATAGAAAGCAAAGACGTTTATATATTTTATATTTTAAATTCCATAAATATGAAAAATAGTACAATTTTATGTTCTTTTATAAATGTTATAAATGATAAATTATGCACAGTTATAAATGATGCTTTTTATGTTGTTAAATCAGTAAAAAAAAGTTTAGGTTTGATAGAAAAGTAAGTATTGCACATATTTCAGTTTTTCCCCAAACTTCCATCCCTCCCCTCTCCAAACCACGAAAGAACTTGTTATTTTCCCATGGTGTTAAAATTGTCAGAAATTTTACTTCTCTAGAAAAGGACAACCAAAATGACCATGAGACTGTGGCTCAGTGGTAGAGCATCTGCTTGGCATGCAGAAGGTCCCAGGTTCAATCCCTGGCTTCTCCAGTTAAAGGGACTAGGCAAGAAGGTGATGGGAAAGACCTCTGCCTGAGACCCTGGAGAGTCGGTCCGAGTAGACAATACTGACTTTGATGGACCAAGGGTCAGTATAAGGCAGCTTCATGTGTTCATGTGAGGCTGGAGCATCTGTGAGGCTCAGCTAATTATCTGGGGCTTCATGTTTACAAACAAGGTCACTGAGTGGTAATATGATAGAGACCACACGTGACGGACTTTTCTCTGTCTCCCATAATATTAGAATTTGAGGTTCCCAGGCAGCCCATTCCTGAAGGGGGGCAGAGCCGCATAGGAACCGGTGTGACCCTACGCTGGTGTCCATGTCACTTGAGCTGTGCAAAGTGGCATGGATGCCGGCGCAGAGCGACTTATGCTGGCCCTGGGGTGCCACACTGCAGCTTGAGTCTCCTACGACTGCGCTTCCTCCCTGGTGGCGTATGGGCGGCACAAGCACATGTGCCGTCATCCTGGGAGACATTCCCGGGAGAGCAGCTGACTTTAGGCAGCTTCCTAATCCTTTTCAGCCCCCAAATGCTCCATTTTGCAGGCGGCAAGATACGCCTGCAAAATTGTGGTGCAGCCCCAGGGAACTCTATAAGGAGTTCCCTGGGGATTTTTACAAAACGTACTTTTAAATTCTTTTTTCACCTTGCTGCACTGACAGCAAGCTGCTGGCGCCGTATAACCATCACCCCCTTCAGGAATGGGCTATAAGAAACTGACTGGCAGTAGGATCCTTCCAGAATGAATATTTAAAATGTGTTTAGATTCTATTTATTTAGAAAGTAATCCTATGGAACAGGTGATAAGTACTGCCAAGCCATTGTCATCATACAAAAGGTCAAAGCACTTGGGGCAGCTTTCATTTTTTCCATTCTGCCTTGGAGCTACTGGGTGACATTCAGCTAGGCCTTCTTGCAGCCTATTCTACCTCACAGAGTTGTTGTGAAGATAAAGTGAGGGCAGACAGGAGTAGATCACGGATAGATAGACTCAGCATGTATGCACATACAATGTAAACGCTGTACAGTTTTTCTCTCAGTTGTATGTAATACCACATGTCATAGGATTGCCCATAGGCATTACTGAAATGACTGCTCAAATGACTACTCTTTGACCACTCAAAAAGAACTATATAATTGGAGTATTTATTACTACTGTGGAAGATAATAACGACAAGGCAACAACAATAATAACACACAACAGTACAAAATTAACACTGCAAGAAACATTAAATCACAGCAGCACAAAGGTAAGACTCTTTGGTTCAACAAAGAGACTTTGAAGTATATATCATGATGCCAGCCAGTTTGTGAACCAACAGAAACATTAGCCTCCTGCTCCAACACTAGTCTAGCATCTGTCCCACATTTTAGTGCCTTTCTCATCATCCTCTATCTAGATCTTGGATCATTTAAAACTTTAAAGATCTTACTATCTGCATTTTTGCTCAAAGCCTTGATTTAAAATAATATTTATTAACTAAGGTCTTTTCACTAGCTCAGCTAAGATTATACATTGAAGCCACAGAAGATAGTTCTGTTACAAGAAATCAAAGAGAGAGATAACAGTTTAATCTTTCAATTTTAAATACAAATCTTCTTATTAATGTCTGAGACTTCTTACTCTGCTCCTAATTAACAAGAGGGCATGTTCTGGTCCATACAAAATCATCTGAGATTTGGTTTTAGTTTAATTTTCTGTGAATGCAGAGGATATATAGGCTGTTAGCGCAGTAGCCTTTAACTTCTAAAGGCTTAGATGTGAATTTGCTTAAGATTACAAGTGAAATGAGTTTAGTCATTTCATCCAAGTCTTTAAAAAAAATCAGTTCCCATTACAAAGTCACAGCATACGAACTTTATTATACATTAAGAGTGCCTGCTTAAAGGAAAGGCAGGGCAGAGAATCACAGGTATGTCACACATTCTAGTCAAGATGGTCAGGCCTAGTCTCCAGATGAAAAGAATGAAGTACAAGAATGGACGGCAGCATGTCAGACTGCAGTTGGAGATTTTCAGTTTTGAATATGAAAATGCCACACACTCTAACACGGGGAGCAGTCTTATATCGAGTCCTACCGCTGCTTCTTTGAGCTCAGTATTATCTATTCTGACAGGCAGGGTCTCAAGCAGAGAAAAGTCTTATCCCTGATATCTGAGAATACCTGGTAATGTAGAATGCTTCTCCAGGTGAAAAGTTCCCCCAAACAGACAATTGCCCTTCCTTCTGCTGCACTTAGCTGTATTCTTGCAAGGAGGGATTTTCCCCCCCCCTAGAGCAGCATCCAGAATATGATTGTACATCAGTGGTCAAAAGGGGTACAAGACCTATCATCTAAACATTCTACAAGCTGATGCTCACAGTACAAGTAGTACTGCCTCCGTTTGTGTGAAACCAGTTGTCAAGTGTCCCCAGTGGCCTCAGACCTGTGCAAACACTGGGAACCCCCTCCCTTGTTCCTCTTCAGTCACTTACACTCAACTTTCCTCTGTTCCTCCACCTTACTTACCCACCACCTTAAACTGCCCCGCCTTCCCATTGCCCTCTCCAGTCCATCTTTCCCTTTTGTTGCTCAGTCCTTGGAGTCCCCAGAGACTCCGAGTCCTTTGGGCCCCCCTTTGTTCTTAGCTTGGTTAGGCACTTTCCCCCTTGTAGCACAGATTCAGTGTCCACGCCCACACCTTCCCAGTCTCCCGTCTGCAAGCACTTGCCAGCTGTAAACCTGCCATCCTCCAGTGAGTTCTTGGAGGGCCTGCCTGGTATCTTCTGGGCTCCAGCCTCACTAGGGAGTTGCTCTGCTACTGCCCCTGCAGGTAAGGCACTCCTGTCCCTGTCAGCCTCTTCTGGGATCTCTGACTCCATTGCCCGCTCCTCCTCGGTTACAGGAGTGACCTGTTTCTCTGCTGCTGCTGGCTCCCATGCCACCTCTCTCCTCCTTCCCATGTTGATTGCCATCAAAATGGTTGCCGGCCCTGTCTCCAGCTCTTGCCTCTCCGCTTCTTCTTCCCCCTCACAGGTTGTAGCTGCTCTCCTCACAAAGCCTGACCATCCAGCCGGATTTCTCTTCCCCGTCGGTGATGGATACTTGCTCCTGGCCTGTGGATATTGACTTCCATCTGTGCTTCAGGAGAGCCCCATATTAACTGTCTATGCATCACACTACACAGATAACAAAATACTAACAGTTAGAAAACAAGAAAATCTGAGGAAAAACAGGAGATATGTAATCTGATACAAGTTTGTGGCGAAACAAATACTACCAAGTTCATTGTGATATTTGCCAAAGCAAGTGGACACATTTAGAAAAAACTTCTACTGAAATGAATAAACCTTCTTCCAAGTAAATAAGTTTAGGATTCAGAACCAAATTGTTCCCCCCTACCCAACTGGTATTTCCAATCAGGAAACCTAATGGAAAACATGCAGCTTTTGTGATATAGTCAAGATACTAAATGAAGGTATTTTACTGTGGTGCGCAATGTTCATCGATGTAAGACAAAAGGGAAAAATCCCTAAGGACGGGAGAGTTTTATTTGGCACACAGTATGAAATTTTCTGTGCCACTAACAGTTCAAATGTTAACAGCCTGGAGCTTTTATACTCTCACACACAGAGACTAATTTTAATAGCCAATGAAAGGTTTCTGCTTTCAACCAACACAACACCCTTTATTTTAAAATGTTTAGAAAGACAAAATGTGATCCTGAATGCAACTACTACATGAGATCAAGGTTAAGGGACAGTGTAATTCTAACAAATTTAGTGACAGGTTAAGATCAAGGGATGTCTTGACATTCTCCTCAGAAAGGTCAATCTAGCAGGTCTGCAATGTAAAAATGAAGACTCTGCCATCATTGCCATGGCAAAAAGGTCAGACACAAGCTGATTGGTGATAGAATTATCAAATTAACCAATCGATGTGTGTGAGTAATAGATGTAAGCAATCCTCCGGGAAAGCCATAGGGCAAATGCCAGCTCATCAATAACACATTGCCTAGGAAAAGAAGGTCCTCTCTTCAATCCATGTCCTTTGTATTAGCAGCAGTATCAAGGCATAATAATAAAAACAAAACAAAGACAGAAGCTTGATATAAGCTTCTGCTTTATATACAACACAGTATTTTTCTTTTCTTTTCTATCTTTTTTTGTTGTTGTTGTTGGTAATTTTCACAACACAGATTGGTAAATAACAGCATAACATCAAGGTATGATGTAATTGCAACAATTTAAAGTATGCAATTCTGAGCCCTGTGTGCCAATCAATGCTATTGTATTAAATTATGAAATGTGGATGTCTTAATGTGCAAGCATTGATGAGATCAGATAAAAAGGAGCAAGTAACTTTACCTCTCTCATCACAACACAGAATGTTGATTGGGTAGAGGTGGCTGTTTTACAGGATTATAAGCAGGTTAGACAATTGGCTGAAATTTTCTATTGACCCATTATAGCATCTTACTAGCTGTCATGTCACCATTTCTTACGAAGTATTCACCTCTCTACCTGTTTGATGCTTTTTGCTGTAGTGCTACAAGTAAAACTTTCAGTTTCTTTATTCAAGGATTCCAAAAGCTCAATCAAACCAATTTTTTGCAACTCAGTTCAAAACATCATTTGCTTTCCATTGGACTGTGGAGTCACATTGACATATTCCAGGCTTGCATGCACAGTGATACCACTATTGCCTCAGTGGAAGAAAGGCAACATTATCTGAGACTAGACATGTTTCAAAAACTGAAACTGAAGAGACAGCGGGAAAGAGGATCATGGACTGAAAGAGCCAAGAATCCCAATTATTGAAAGGTTTGGGCTTGCCTCAAATTGAGAAGAGGCACTTTGAACTAAGGAATTCATGTGCCAAACTCCCGCAATTCATTCTTCACCTCTGTCATTAGAAGTGAAGTGCCCCACCAAATTCACTGCGAACATAGTAAACATGAGTCAAAGATTTGAAGTGAGTTATCATCATTATGCAACGTGAGTACCCTCAGGGGAGGGTGGGGGAAACAAAGGGGGTTCTTGCCATTCCAGAATCCAAAATGTACTGATTTTTTAATGTGCCCTGACACATACACACTTCCTACTAATAGGGTTGCTAGGTCTCCTACTGTGGTAGAAGACCTCCTGCTAGTATGCTTTGTTGCCTGCCACCACTCAGAGAGGCAGCAGGATACTTTTTTTAAAGGCGTCATGTGAGGCATGATGTCACTACTGGGGAAACCTGAAAATTACACCACGTCATTCTAGGAATTCTACAGCGATTCCAAGACTAATGTGACATCACTTCTGGTTTTCCCCGGAAGAGGCATTATGGCACGTGCAACTCTGGCACCCCTTATGCTACCCACCCCAAAAGCTCCCGCTGGTTGCCAGGGGAATGCAAATAAACACTTAATGAGAGGGAAAAGATTAAACACAAAGAGAAGATAAGGGAGACTGGGAAAAGACAGCAAAAAGCAGGGAACAAAATAGCTAAACAGAAAAATGAAGAGACAGATTGCAGACAGAAAAAGCATAGGAGAAATGAACAACAAAAATGCTGGGAACTAGCTTTTCCTATATGTCCATCAGATACTACAATATTTTGTTGCAGGCCCCAAGTTGTGCGATGATAATATAAGCTGAGTAGAATATACGTTTGCAGGTGCATGATACAGCATTTCTTTGTTTCGGTGACTTGCATCCAGACTAGATACTTGGGTGCAAGGATTTCCACTCATGGAGCACAATTTTCTTGCCCCCCCACCACTCATGGCAGTCTGAAATGCCCCCCAAATTCCTGTTCTTGGAGAGACAGTACACCCAGGAACAAGCTTTCTGGGGGCATTTTGGGCTGCCTGGGAGGGGGGGGGGTCGTGCTGGAAGTATTGGTTTGGATCCAACCCAGTATGTTCCTCCTTGTTCTCCAAGCAGACTGAGAGGGAAATTATTCATGGGGGACAAAGCACAGCAGACAGCCCCTATTTCATAGTGTCACTTTCTGTTCTGCTTGTTGGTTGTGCCTGGGCAGGAATGAGCAACGACTGCTTGCATTCTTTATACCACTGGCAACTCAGCCCCGCTACAGACACCATTGCATGGTGCTGAAGAGAAGCAATCAGAAACAATAGGGAGCTGACCTATGGGCAATTGTGTATATTGTACTGCACCTGATGATGTTGCATCTTTAGTATGTCTCGAACTCAGTATCAGTCAGGTGATTTCAAGTTAAAGTTAATAGAACTAGTGTGAGAGAACTTATAATTTCAACATGTTCCCTTATGTTAGCCTAATGCGTTAATTTGAAGACGTTCCCTAAGGTCACATGTTCACATAAGCAGTTCAGTTAGATGAAAGTGCTTGCTTGAACCTGTTGGAGTTGTTCCTTAGATATAAGCTGCTTGAACTACTCCTCATTCTTTTGGATGCCCTTCCAAAAAACTGTAGAAGGGCAAATTATATTTAATTCGTTCCTAAATGATTTGGAGTCAGAGGTGAACAGTTGTTCAGAATGGTGAAATCCTGAGCAGACTGTGAAAAGCTCTGAAAAGACTTTTTGAAACTCTGTGATTAGGCAACAGCATAGTAGATTAAATTCAGCTTCACGCAATGGAACATGTGAGGGGGGGGAATCCTAAGATATCATAACACTGAAAAGGCACCATCATAAGCCCTGTCTCCAAATGGCCTGGGATTGTCATTCAGCCCTACGTAGGGTTGCCAGGTCCTACCTCTCCTCCAGTGGGAGACTTTTAAGGCACATCTCGGGATCGCGTAGCAACACGTGGACGCACCGACGCGCATGCGCTTCACTTCCTGTTTACAACTGGAAGTGACCTGCAGCGACGTGTATGTGCGTGCATGTTTGCCCGCCGACAGTCAGTTGGTCGGCGGGCAAAGGGGCAAATTGCTGGGGGTTTGCCCGCCACCACAGGGCACCTGGCAACCCTAGTCCTACACCATCATGCTTTAACAATGCACTAGCATATCACTGAGGTACACTGGTGTTCGTAGAGATAAGGTGGTATAGGGGACAAAGTACAGCAGATGGCCACAACTTTCATGTCCTGCTTATCAATTTTCTGAATTACAGAGAAAGAGAGCTGAAGTAGTCCCTTCTCTGCACAGTGAGCAGAAGTGTTAAAGGAGATGATAGGTCTAGAGTTGCCAGGCAGGGCCCCCTCGCTGGTGGGAGGACTTACATGTGGCAGGGGCCTCACTGGTGACATAATGACATTGCCAGCAATGTTTTGAAATCTAGGGGAAATATCAGCACGTCGTGGATGCTGCCAATGTTCCCTACTTTTCCTGCCATTCTCTCCAGGCAACAAATGGCCATTTTGGAAGGTGGACTCTATGGCATTATACACCACTGAAGTCCCTCCCCTCCCCAAACCTGCCCTCCCCAGGCTCCACCCCCAATATCTCCAGGTATTCCCCAACCCAGAGCTGGCAACCCTAAGCGGTTCTCCCTCCCCCGCTTACCTACTTGCACTCTCCTCCTTGCCTGCCCAACTGCAGTGCCGGCAGCAGTAGCGGATTATTCAGTTTCCTTCTTGCCTATGTAAAGCCTCCCACTCTTCCCTCCTCCCACTGCCTCACACAGGAGAGGGTGACTACTCTTCCCTTTTCAAATGTGGCAGCTGAGATCTCAAGACACAGCATCACAAGGTCTCAGTATTTTTATTTAAAAAAATAACAATTTAAAAAATCTTTTTAAAAAATCCCCTAGAATTTAATTTGTTCCTCCCTCAGGTCAAAATAGGCCTGTAAAGGACCCTGCTCCCTTTATCTGCCTTTTACTGACAGAACCAAGCCTGGAATCTGTGGCTGACTAGCAATGGCCATTAAAGGAATTCAGTGCTTAAAGCTGCAGATGCTCCTTTTATCATTTTCCGTTTTTTAAAAAACCCAATGTGTTGTTTTTAGATTACACATTTTTCTGCAAACCTGGGGCAATTTTCAAGTTTGTAGAAAGATCCGTCTTGCCTGTTCACAGCTTCAGTCACTGGATTTAAGTATCCAAAGATTTAGCTGACTCCACTATTAGAATTTAAGATGTATTACTACTTAATAGCCTATGCCTATTCTAGAAACCTACTAACTTTCATGGGTTAAGGTTCTTAGGATAAAATGTATTATTTATTTATTCATTAGTTTACATTATTTATAGTCCGTCTTTCTCACTGAGACTCAAGGCGGATTACACAGTGTAAATCAAGACTATGAACAGGATGCCATGCATGATTTTTATAATTATGGGCTGTCTGCTCCTGAGAATACTCTCACTGGGACAGAGTATTAGAGAGGCATTGAATTAATAATGGCTATATTATTATTTGTAATTTACCTACTGAAATGTGGGATTTTTGGTCACTCAAGTAAAAAAGCTGTACTGTTAAATTTTCTTGCTGATGCTGCTCTCTCTCATTGTGTCGCAAACTAAATTTTTGTTCCTGCTGGACTGTCCATGTTGCAGATTGATACTGGCCCTGCTTCCCATGTCTCCCTGCCTTTTACTTTCTGATGCTGAAGATACTTGAAAAGTATCTAGACGGAAGAAAGAAAATGAAGTTTTCTGGTGTTCTGCTGCTACTAACAATGTGGTGAATGGAGACAGCAGAAATCTCAGCAGGAAAGTAAGTGGCTCAGCTATAAAACTATTGATTCATTTTACTTCCATCTTTATTGGCAAAGCCTCAGCAGGGTCTTACGCAAGCAAACAACCTCAAGTGACCTTGGAATATCCTGCCAAACAGGAAGTGAGCCCAGACCTAGGGTTGCCAGGTCCCCCCTTGGCTCCGGCGGGAGGTTTTTGGGGTTGAGCTGAGGCAGGGATTGCGTGCACACGGCTGCACCAACGCGATTGCATCAGTTGCGGTTTACACCCAGAAGAGCTGCATCGTAACTGGGAGTTTGAGTGGTAAAAGGCCCGTTGCAATGCAGAGCTTCCGGGTGTAAACCAGAAGTGATGCAATCGCATTGGCATGACTGCACATGTACACGATCCCCGCTTTCAAGCCAGGCACTGGATTGGCGGGCAATTGCCTGCCAATCTAAGCAACCTGGCAACCCTAACCAGACCACATGATTGATGGGCCACAAAATTAACCTATCCCTGGTGAAAGAAGACTGGAGTAATAGCATACAAATGCACAAACATATCAGAAGGATCAACCTTTATATTAATAACTTACCTCTCCCTCAGAGTAGCATACATGCTTCTCTCCCCATTTTGTCCTCACAACACTGAGAGGGAGATTAATCCATGTGAGGTAGATTAGAAAGAGTGATTCTGCAAATGTGCAGACTCACAGTCTCAACATTCCTCTGCCTGCTAATTGGTTATTCCTACAGCAGCTGCACAATCAGAGCTAAATAGTTATAGTTTTGAGAAAAGACTGATAAGTTCTCTCACAAGCCATACAGAGACCCAAGACCTTATACAGAAAAGATGCAACTGGAAGTGCTACTGCCTGCTAATATTTTCAGTACTGGAAGCCACAGGAAGATTGACTATTGACTTGGATCCTATGACTCTGGGTGAAAACACATGGTCACTTTATCCTCCTTTAATCCCTGTTTCAGCCAGGATTCAGCCAGGATCGATCGCATGCGTTTCACCTAATGTGCGTTCGATCCTAGCTAAAACAGGGATTAATTGAGGATAAAGCGACCATGCATTTTCGCCCATTGTTTGCCTTGCGTTTCTCTCTGGCCACTGTGTAGGCTTTCCTTCCTTGTGGCCCTTGCTTCCTCTGTCCCCATCATATTCCTGTAAATAAAGGCTCGTCGAATAGCACTAATCTTGCACATGCAGAAGTGCTAGTGACAAAGGAAATGAGCACAGCAGTGGAGGAAAGCCTCCACAACAGCTGGAGAGAAGCAGGAGAGAAACAATACCACAGGATCCAAGCCAGTGACAACACAACGAGTAGTGGTAAACAAATCCACCTCCAAGGCAGAAAGAAAGTGCAATTACAAGCAGTATGGCTGAAGAAAGTGCTTGTGGGGGGGGGGGGTAAAAATCACAGAAGAGTTCTGCACCTCTCCCATCCACCACTTCCCCACTCTACCCTGCAGCTCTCCACACTTCAGTGCTGCCTGGTGCATAGTTAAGCTATGCCCTGCCACAATGGTGGTAGTTTTTGGAGAGTCTCCAACATGATTCAAGTGGCTAAAGCTGTGGTGTGTGTGTGTGTTACACAATGGTTGTGGTTTGGACTGATGAGCAATCCTTAATTATTGTCATGTTTGAAAAAATGTGTCAGATAGTTCATACAAGTCTTGAACAGATCTTAAAATTGTGTGACAAAATAACAAATAATTTTGATTCTTTTGAAGCTTCCATTACTAGACCTGATAAGTGAAAGCTATATATCAGAAAAGGAAAATGCAAATGATTTCACCCACACACACAACCTTTTTATGGAGAAAAAATTGCAAATACTGCTGCAACGAAGGTGGCCCGGTGTTTAGAGTTAATTTCCTTCTTCATGTTTTGGATCAACCAAAAAAAAAAAAAAAAAAAAAGGAGTATAATACTTCTTCATTTATACGTAGATTTCTGTTTGGTAAGGTCCTCATTGCTGTTGATACATCTCCACAGTGCTTTATAGAACTGTGCTGCAGAGTTAAGTATCTTAACTCGAGCATAAAACACTTATTATTACTTTACAGTTTTTATCATCATTCACAGGGGAATATTTTGGAGTCTTTGCCTTGTAATTAATTATACGTTTTCAGCGGTTAGGTTGCTATTTCTCCATGGACTCATCTCTCATCTGAATTCTTTAGTGCATTTTTAATGATAATTCTGCCTGACAGCCTGATCTTCAGTGCTGTTGGCTACTTCAATACCTACCAAAGGGAGTTAAGGTAAAAATTATTAAAGGTGTTTTTTTTTCTGGTGGAAGATATAGATATATCTTAGGGTTGCTGCATTAAAACATGACAAGTTCCTCTTCTTAACAGTTATATGATATAATTTTCACTGGGCCCCAGGAATGTTTCCATACCTCCAGAGTTCCAGTTTAAATTAGAGAATTTCTAAAATAAATGTTGGAATTTGATCATGCAGTTTGCTGCTGTTCTCTTTCTTTGCATACCCCCATTGACTGAAGAACATTATGGAACACTGCCAGTTCTTTTGATGTGATTGTATGTACAATCGCTTCAAGAATCATTCTTGTGTAGTGTTTTACTGAAGTCAGATGCATTCCTGTGTATTGGTAAAGCAACATACAAAAAGTATTTTAATGTAACTATACCTCCAGTTTGCTGCAAATTTGATTTATTCTATTGTTTTAGCTATGTGAGCAGGCACATTGCTAACACAGAAGGGTAAAATATGCATATAAACTGAAAGAACTGAAAGGTGTAGCAAATGGCACATACAAAATTTGGAAACTAAAACAAACAGAAATGGAAAAGACAATCTTCTCTCTCTCTCTCTCTCTCTCTCTCTCTCTCTCTCTCTCTCTCTCTCTCTCTCTCTCTCTCTTTGTACCAGCATGATTGCCAAGATCAACTGCTTTCTTGACTGTAAAATCCCTGCGCCTGAAGCCCTCTTGTTGGCTGCTCCATAACTGTGGGGAATCTTAACCTGAATACATTCCAGAAGAGAGATAAAACTTTCCAGCATTCAAAATAACCAAGATTATGATTCTTTTGTTTTTGTTTTCTAAATTAACTCAGTATTATCAAAGTAACTGTGAGGTGCTGTACCCTCAGGATTGAGCCCCTGGGCTTGATCACCCTCCAAAGTCTTTTTATGCAGGGTTTGGTCAGCCTCATCTGAAGGCAAGGAGGGGGTTCGGCTCAACCTTGATCCTCTCTTTCCAGTGCCTCTATGTAGCCTGTAGGTGTGTGCATTCGGCAAAGCCGAATAATAAAACAAAACAAACAAACAAAAAACCAGCAGAAACCGATGGTAGACAGCAATCCCAGTCTGAAGAAGCCGGGGGGGGGGGGGTGTCAGCTTTTTTTGTAATCAGGATTTCTGGCTGCAACCTGTAAAAAGGCAACCTTTAACTGCCAAAGTGTGCCTGAGTTCTGTGTGGCTTCCACACATCGCAATGAGTTCTGCAGGGCTTGCAAGACCCCCCCTTCAGTTTGTTCTGCAGTGATCCTTCGTTATGACAATGGTTAAATTTTAACTGCCTCCATTGAAGCCTATGGGGAATCTTTCCAAGGCTTGGGGGGGGGGGGCTTTTTAAAGGTAGAGGCAAATTTGCAAGATAGCTGCTGGTGACTCTCCTTACAAGAATTCCCAAGTTTGGTAAAGACTGGGTCAAGGGGGTCCAATTTTATTGCCCCCCAATTTTTCCTCCATTTGGGGACCAATAAATTTCCCATAGAGTATAATAGAACAATTTTTTTTTTTAGATTACTACCCCCCTCCCTGGGAAAAAAACCCGCGCTGGTTTGGGGATTCAGCATTTTTCGGGAATGCTGAAAATTTTCAGGTCTAATATACCTGAATCCGAAAAATATTGATTTTTGGGAACACACCCCTACCCTCCTGTCCTATTAAGGATGTTGTGCTCTCTCACTTTCTACTAGTATTTCTCTCTGCCCACAAATGTGCTGCTGGCTCAGAGTCCTGGCTGAGCAATAAGGCTGCATCTATTATCACAGCAATATGACACTGCTATCATCACAGTGGGGATGGTAATAGAGCAGCACTGTGTGCAGCAATCTACTCTGCCATCAATAAATGAAACTATCAGAGTTAATGAAAGTTATGCACATGTATCAATAGCAAAGAAGATCTCTAAGTGAGTGCAATTATGATTTATAATGTGAAATTTTCTGAATAGCTTTTTTTTACCTTTCTTTTATTATAAGTGCATGCACACCTTCAAAAGAGAAGCAATGCTCATTTGAATGTAACCTAGCTTTGTTAATGCTGTCTTCCTAGAGTGGTCTCTTTTGGGTGCTTAATAATCCATCCTTGTTGTTTGCACTGAAATGCATTTTTTTCTGTTAGAAGATGCCAAGATCCTTGAAGCGTTCCAGAATACTTCTTTATTTCAAGGAATCCAATGTTACTATACACAGGACCCCTGGGACAATTCTCATCTGGTGCAAACCAGTGAATCTTCATTAAACATACCAGTTGTATAGATCAGTCAAACATTTGGCCCAGAGTTTTCATCTAGTTTTAGTTCACCGTGTATGTTTATAGTTATTCATTAGTGTCCAGTTAATACCACGAAGTTGAGCATCTAAAGATCTCTTACTGTACTGAAAAATTATACCGACTGTGTAAGAAATTTAATGTAGTAAACATTGTTGATATTATTGTTCAACGTTTGTGCATCCAGTAATAGTTGTAGTCTGTGTAATGTCTGAATTCAGAAAAATAAAAGTAATAATAGATACCAAGCACTTATACAGTGCCTTCCTTAAATGAGGCCAGTATTATTGCAGATGGAATGCTGAGACAGAAGAAGCAGCTTGTCTAAGTTCATTTATTGAAGTTGTGTCCAGAATGAGATACAAAATAGCAGGTTTCTGCATTACAGTTAATTGCCTTATGTTATAGTCCTATGAAAACTTAGACATAAGGGCACATTGAATAAAGCGGGACTTACTTCTGAGTAAACATGCATAGGTCTGCACTGTTAGTCACTATACTATGCCAGCTCTCGAAACCAAAAATACAAATGAACTGCAAATGTGTACCGGCAATGGAAAGAGAATGAAAGATGAATTGTGTTACTCGTCTTCTCTGAACTTGGCCCAGTTTTCTGGGAAGGACATGTGCATGTCTGTGCACATTTGAACCTCCTGAAATTCTGCTTCTATTTTATATTCTGTACAAGCGAGGAGTTTCCTCATTTGTTATGTGTGGGAAGGAGAAATAAAGATAAAACAGAAATGAAGCAACAGTACCACTCCACCTGGATTTACCCCCAAATAACAGAAGCATCAACAACTGGATAGTAGAAGTAATTAGTAGTAATTGATTAAAATGTTTTGAGATGTTACTATTAGAACAAAATATTTCAACAAATGTGCAGCAATGTTTGGAACTCCAAATACATGGATATCTGATTGTATGACTTGTTAGTCTCAAAGATACCCTGAACTATTGCTGCCAAAGCCCATTCCTAGAGTTACTGGGCTACTCCAAAAAATCTTAGTGCTCCATGTCAACTTTAAAACTCCCTTTTCTACTCCAAGTAGGCAATGTACATTTATCCTATAGGCCCTAAAGACCCATAGGATGACATGAAAGCAACCTACCTCATTCATTCAGAGCAGTACAAAGATTATTAAGAACATAAGAAAAGCCATGCTGTATCAGATCAAGGCCCATTAAGTCCAGCAGTCTGTTCACACAGTGGCCAACTCTAGGAAGCCCCCAAACAAGACAACTGCAGCAGCATCCTGCCTGTGTCCCACAGGACCTAATATAATGGGCATGCTCCTTTGATACTGGAGAGAATAGGTATGCATCATGACTAGTATTCATTTTGACCAGTAGCCGTAGATAGCCCTATCCTCCATGACCATGTCCACTCCCTTCTTAAAGCCTTCCAAGTTGGCAGCCATCACCACATCCTGGGGCAGGGAGTTTCACAACGTAACTATGTGTGATGCATAGCTGACAGCAATTGTTGCACCAAAACTTACAAAGCTTTCTATTCAGCCAATGAGGCTGTCTGGTTTGGTACAGATGTAATACTGAGAGACAGGCCCTTAAACCGGATTATATGTATTTTCAGAGTACTGAACCACAGAAGTGGGTTGTAAGTACAGGGTAATGGTTGACATTTTCCAGTGTGCTTTCATTTTCATGCTCCTGCAAGTGGCCACCAATGATGTGGCATGCTGCAGGGCATGGTAATTTTCCCTGGCTGGGGAACAGACACTTGTTGCAGGTACCCTGTGAAGAATGTAATGTATTGTTGCAGATGAATACTTGATCAGTGATGTAAGGCATTATAGTGCTACTTTTTCTGATAGCTATGGAAGTAATTTGAGTGGACCTGCTCCCTAGGTCTGAATATTTTTGGTAGAGATATAGGTTTTGTAAGAATAAACTTACTGTTTTTAAGGGTGCATACCATAATAAGATTATCAGAATTTCTGTGAATCTCTTTGCATGTTACAGTGAGCGTTCAAAATGCTTTGAATGTCAGCATTTGGAGGTGAACATTTGGAAGGGGCTATTTGGAGGTTTATTTTATTCTGTATATTTTAAATTGTATTTTATGAGCCACTTTGAGCCGTGGGGAAAGGCAATCTATAAACATTTAAATAAATAAGTAGCAAATCTAAACGAATATTGAGATAGGGACAGATTTGGTTCCATGCAGCATGAGGCTGCTGATAGCAAAGACCACATTAGATTGGACTATTTCTAGCTGGGTTGTTGGGTATAGGTTTGGGAAGTATACTTAACTAAAAGGAAGTGTTACCCATCCATACTGATGCTAACCACATTGTCATTGGTTTATTTCCCTGGGTTTAAAATGCTGACAGGTACAGTTTACCAGGCAGGGAGCACCAGATCCCTGGATCTTTCTCAGTCCATTGTGTGGTGGCTCCATGTGCAAACTGTAAGGGAACTTTCTGGCATCTAGCACCCTCCTAGGAGAAAGCCTAGGCAGTTCTTAAAGCTTATAATAGTTTTGTTTGGAGCCTAGTGGGGAAAGTGATACCCTGATTGTCACCTGACTGCTTGTCACACACCCTGTGCTGGTGGGAATGGGCGAATGCAACATTACCTGTAACAAATAAATAAATACATATTCTGAATTTTTAGACATTCACAACATTCCAGCACACACATGTGGACGTCAACATAGCCCAAATTTTGAACATTTATTAATCTTACATATGTGTTTCAAAGGAACACATTTCCTAGCTTTTACTGTATACAGCTTTTACTGTATTTTATAATATTTCAGTATGATTCTCTGGCTGCTAGTTCACACATGAGTTCTGCTATTTTATCAGGATTAAAAATGACATGACAGCCAATGAGATCTGGTTTCAAAAGCTGTAAAGTAAGCTGTCACCCTTCTCCTAAACTCTATGAAAATATGGAATACCTAACCATCTCTGAACAAGCTCATGGTTCTAGATTAATGAATGGCATTAACAAGGCACTGATGTGAAGAAGTACATCCCACTTACAATGTCACTGTTCAGAGCTCAGTAGTCTAGAAGAAAAATTATCACAGGAAAGAAGTAGAGGAGGAACAAATCAAGGAATTTTTAACGGACAGATTTCAAATTTACAACAAAAACACTGATATCCCTATAAAAGTGTCATGGCAGCATACATACATACATATATTGCAGAATTAACAGAAAATACAAAACATCTGTAAAATCTGAGGGAAATATAATGGTCTTTATCTGTGTATGAAACAAATACATTCAGGGTAACTCAATGTTTTTTGTAAAGCTCAGGCACAGACACAACATCTATAATCCCCAATTATTCTGCTTTTACCCTATACAAAGATAACTTCTTTCACAATCATGAAGAACAGTAACATTCAACCAACCATTTCGCCCAAGCCTGCAGAAAAGCTAACATTGGTGAACCAACCCCACATAATCAAAGCTCCTCCACTGCCATATTCTACTGTATAATCATTTCTAAAATACACAAGGCCTGGTAGATTTGACCAGATGTGAGAAATCAATAAAAACAGATCAACAATGTCAAGGCATAAAATTGGACGTACATGTTCGGTTTCAATCTCTTACTCATAAAACAGCATTACGAAACAAGTGTGTACTACTCAGCAGGTAACCGTAGAATCTAATATTCTATCCCATTCTGAAGCAAACCAATTTATGTTTTCTGTGCTTGAAATTGCTAGTGAGCGTGTTTCAGGTTCTGGAATAAAATATAGTTGAACTCAGGAATTACTAAATGAGCAAGAATGGCTACCTCTCTGGTAAAAGAACAAACGGAATACTATCTACTTAACACATTTGCAATGGTGGGGCATATGAAATGCTGTAATGCTGTTTTAAGGTGTGTCATTGTCTTATGAAACTCCTTTCAAAATATATTTCTTAACGGTGCACAGCTATTAGAAAATGAATATTGCAGCTTTGTGTTCTTTTTAAGACAGATGCTGAATTTTTAACTCTAGATCTTGAACTACATTTGGCATGACCAGATCGTAATTTGGGTATCTTTTATAGAAAACACATTTAACAGTAAAACATGAGACTGTTGATAATCAGTAACTTTCAACTAGTAAGCAATTAATGTATTAAATCATCAAATATTTTTGAGAAAATTTTATAGGGAAAATAGTATGTGTTTAATGTTGTTGCAACTTGCTCTATTTTAGTACAACAATTTCAGATCTCAGAATCTAAAATTCAGAAAACTAATCAACCAGAAGTGATGACAGTAATATAGAACATTTCGGTTCAATCTGTTCCAGTGATAAGTGACACCCCTGCCCCCGCCCCCCGTTATTAAGTTATTGGAAACTTAATTATGAGTGCCATAGCTTCATAGTCAGAAAAAAGGCTAACATATCATCAAGAGCTCTCAATTATCTTACAATACAAAACAATGTTATTTGTATGTGCAGAATATGTTGTTAGTTTAAAGCTATTTTTTATTTAATCATGGGCACCAGTTGTGGGTCCTACAGAAGTAAGCAAACCCTTGCAAAGGTGGATTTTATGGGTTGATAGGAGTTTTCACAAGCCCAAGGATGCCAATGAACCAAAGAAGATATACAGTCTTTGTCAAACAAAGCGCTAGATAACATCTCAACTGCATAGCCAATGGTTTATGCAAATGCTTTATTATTTTATCTGTTATTTTTCTCAATATGTGCCTCACCAAAATTAATTTCATACTGCTCTCAAGGTTGCAAACATGCTAGGAAAACAGGAACCCTATGGTAGGAAGTGGCTTTCTGCAATCCACCATTTGGATGACTGTTCCTTTTATCCCTTCGAAGCTCCTTGATCAATTGATCTTGAGCAGCATATATCTAGTGTTGGAGGGATATAAGGACTGAAACAAATCTTGCCACTGACAATGTAGCCTTGGGGTCCCTATCACTTAGTAAAAAAGGCATTATGTCAGTCACAGAGGCATTGGATTTGTATATTAAAAGGGGGGAAATATAGTGCGATCGAAGTTCCTCGTAAAAGCGGCATTCCAAAAGGGCATGGGCTAATGAGTCAATAGAGCCAGAAGAGCAAGGGCAGATCCTGTCTGAGTATGGTATATTCAGAATTCTGCCCTGCATTACCATAGAAGGGTTAGCATTCAATCTAGCCAAGCAAAAAGCTCTACAGAGACAAGGAGTTGTTAGATAATATGTATAGGAAGGCAGACCACGTGGAGGGGGTATTCCGAAGAACTGGAATGAACAGACACGACGAGCACGAAAAGTAGTGCTGTTATAATCGAGCTCTTTAATGCGCTTTTTAATTTTGGCAAAAGCTTCAGTTTTCCCAAGAACTGATAACATATCCTGCGAGAAGCCCAACAACGCCAGTTTCTCATCTAAGATTTTTTGCCATGAGGATTGGATGACTGTTGTGAAACTTATACTCGTTCTGGGAATCTGGCAACTGATCCTGCCTCTCTTTTACCAGGCCACAGAAATAGGCAAGTTAGGCTTGTATACTCTCAAAAGGTAAAGGGTATTGTTATACAACATTTCATAACGAAGAGTGCAAAATGTATAATGGCAAACATTTACTTACTGTAGGCTGGAATGGGAAACCATAGGATGTTTTTGTTTTAATACCAGATCCACAGAGTAATTCAGTGAATGAGTTGGACCAGATGATGCATTAGTAGTTTTTTTTAACTGCATGATTCACATGCCAGTAAAATACTTGATGATGGTGGAAGGAAATCTGTTACTGCTAGATCAAAATGCCTCTAATTCTCTACTCTCATTTTTTTGTAAACTAATTTTCTCTTTTGCTTTCAGACTTCTGCAGACATTTGACTAATAGCTTATTGTTTGCTGAACTAGTCTCTTCTGTTTCATGTTTTATATTTCATTCTATCGCTACTAATTATATCTTTAACTTGTCCTTGTTAAGACTAACATATTGCCAGTTACCACAAGACAATGTTCTTTTCTAGAAGATGTCTTCAATAACTTGGTTATTCTAACCTATTTTCACTAAATTGCATTTGCTGTGGCTTTCTGCCCATTTTCTACTGTTTTGTGCACACGGATGGTTTTAAACGATTATCTGTTATTTAAAATATAGGATGGTTTTAAACGATTGTCTGTTATTTAAAATATAGCAATGGTTTATGTCGATTTTAGAAATTATCCTATTGAAACCGGAATTCAATAGAAGTGAAGTTCTTTGCAGAGAGAAATTTGGGGACAATAAAGGAATGGAACAACAGAACTCTAAATATTCCTAATTTCTACTCAGACATGTTGTAGGCTTCCATACAAATCAACTATGGACCAATACAGTTGCATTGCCAACAGGAACAAAGTGTCAGCGGCAAAGATGTCCTGCACAGAGAAACAAAGGGAGCTGCTGAAAATGGAAAGGGAAATAACCGAACTATGTAAACAGGCAGATAAGAAATGAGATCTAGCTGGATGTAGAGATGCATTGCACCTTCTTATTTCTTCTTGTTTTCATATATTATTGTGGTGAGTCTTTTTGTTTTGCACATTTTTGTTGCTGGTAGTGGCTTTTTTTCTTTTATGGCACATTGACTCATATTAATGCCATTCTCAATTTTTTAAAAAAAAAAACTTGTTAAAACAATGCACGTTTAACAGGAAAAGACTCTTAAAAGGAAATTAGGAAGTAAAGATTTATTGGTTTGATTCATGCAAGGGAAAAGTTGCTTGAAACACTACGGCTACGAAATTTGTTAGGCTCCTAGCTTGGGTGTTCAGGGAGAAAAGATTTAATTGGGAAAGGATGTTTGAAATTTTAGGAGCAAGGATGCTTGATCACTAGGGTTGCCAACCTCCAAGTAACAGCTAAAGATCTGGGATTTCAACTGAACTCCAAGTGACAGAAATCAGTCCCCCTGGAGAAAATGGCTGCTTTGGAGGGTGGACTCTATGGCATTATACCCTGCTGAGGTTCCTCCCCTCCCCAAACCCCACCCTCCCCAGACTCCAGCCCCAGAATCTCCAGGAATTTCCCAACCTGGAGCTGGCAACCCTATTGATTGTCAACCCATGATTGTCATAAATATTTGACATAGCATTTGGTTGCATCTGAGTTGCTCAGCAGCTGCCCCTCTCTGTATCTGTTGATGCCTCCACTCAAAAGGCACATTGTTAAAATATTGTAAAAGTTTAATATTTTGAGGGGAGACCTTAGTTTCTCTGTTTGCCTTATGACATCATAACTCAGTGCCTGTCAGTGACTGCCAACCCATCTGGATCAATCTGCACCCGTGTGCTTTCATGGAGTCTCATGGGAACTGTACTCCCCAACATCACAAGAAACGCAGTTTTCAAACTTTTACCCAACAAAATAATATGTATTTTGAGGCTTTTTGCAATGCAGTGTTCCTGGCACATTGTGCCTACATTGACAATTAAAAGGAAAGGCAGCCGAAGTGACTCAGTTGGGGATACATACATCTTTGTGATCGCAATAGATAATGGTGACGGCACAGGTGTAAAAAAGCAGGTAATATATCCACTGTTAGTGATTTAAAGGATGCATCCAGCTGCAGAAGCATCTCTTCTTTAGTGACTGAGAAGATTCAGTTCACAGACTGTGCAAGTGCAAATGAGGCTACAAGCTACAACATAAATTATTTACCAAGGCATGACCTGCTCATCATTCTGCACCACAAGTGGCTACCATGCAGGTAAAAAAGCTGTTTGGTACAGCAGTCATGTCAAATAATTTAACATTTAAGTGATCCAATCAGGGGCTCAACTTGCATGTAATTCAGTCCAGGTAAATTTGCCTGTTGATTGTGTTCACATCTAAGTTCTCAGCAGGCCTGGATAGGGATGCTCCCAAGGTCACTTATGAGTTCTCACAATCAATTATCCCAGGACCATTTTATCAATTTGGTACGTCATTCCTCCTATCAGTGCGAGCCAGTATGGTGTAGTGGCTAGAGTGTTGGACTTGGACCTGGGAAATCCAGGTTTGAATCCCTGCTCTGCCATGGAAGCTGGCTGAGTGACCTTGGGCCAGCCATATGCTTTCAGCTGAACCTACCTTACAGGGTTGGTGAGAAGATAAAATGGATGATAGGAGAATGACGTAAGCTATTTTTCTCCATTGGGGAGAAAGGTGGGAAATAAATGAAGTAAAAATTAATATCATCCCACCCAGCCCACAGTACAGACCTCTGTCCCACGCTCCCAGAACTCAGGGTCCTAGTTGACAGTCCTACTCTATGAAACTTATGATCTTTCCAGTTTGTATGACACTATAATGTTCTTGTTCTCCTGGTGGTCATTATTAGTTCTACTCTTATTGTTGTTGCTTCAGATACTTTACAAAGTAACATAAGCAAAAAGACAGAACTTACCCCAATGAACTTACATATTAACTATTGACATAGGAAAGAAAGGAAGATAAAGCTGCATACAGATCAGGATTAGAAATGCTACCAAACTTTGAATTTCTGTTGGATTGACTGGAAAATCCCGATTTTGCCTTCTTCTTTAGGGAGACTGTTTACTTTCGCGCCATCTTGTTTCCTTGCATGGTGTAGCCAGAGTGGTGTAGTGGTTAAGAGTGGCAGACTCTAATCTGGAGAACTGGGTTTGATTCCCAACTCTTCCACATGAAGCCTGCTAGGTGACCTTTGGCTAGTCACAGTTCTCTCAGAACTCTCTCAGCCCTACCTACCTCACAAGGTTCCTGTTGGTGAAAGGGAGAGGGGAGGTGATTGTAAGCCACTTTGAAACTCCTTACAGCAGAGAAAAGTGGAGTATTAAAACTAACTCTTCTTCTTAAAATTAATGCATTTTTCAATGTTATTTCTGATTAATTGTGTAGAAATACTATAAAAGAAGCAACTAAAACGGGAAGATCAACAACAGAAATGTGTGAAATAGCAACATACAATTTCAACAATACAAAAAGCTCGCAATGGCAATATACAAAATCAAAAAGAAGCAAAAAAGGGGGAACACAGAGGAAAGTCATACATCTCCAATCAGAAACAATCCATAATTTTAAAATGACATATACAAGTCTGTAATGCTCGGGTGTATGTATTTCCTTCCTTCCTGCCTGCCTGCCTGCCTGCATAACACTGAAGATCTCATTGGCATAGGGAGTCTGCAGTCTAACCACAATTTGCTGTGATACCTGAATTCAGGTAATTTAATAAACCGAGGTTTATCTCTTGCCCACAAAACAAGATTCTAAACCAGGATTAAACTTTAGAAGTGCATCTATTTTTGTCAAACTGCATTCTATATTTTTGAGAGAGCCTTCAAAATTATATCCCATAGTATATAATTTGTTTCAGACTGGAAAATAAAACTTTTGAGTGCATTTTAAAAGTGAACTGTATTTGGTGCATATTGTAAAAATAAGAATTAAATGGCTCTTTCCCTAATTCTATGAGATGGATATTCAGAGAAACCAAAGTTTGGGGCAAAGAGGCCACAAATTTTTTCCCAGTCACTGGATCTAGTAAATTCTTAGTAATCATATATAAATGGAATAAAGAAAAGGCAATTTTACTAAAATATATTATACAAATTACAAAATCCTTGTCACTAAGAGAGTTAATTAATCACTCCTTTGGGGCAGAATTATATGAATCTGAGTCAAGAAAAAAGTAAATATAAGTGTTTAATTGTTAATAAGCTAAATTCTACAAATGGATGTTGGCCAGGGAACAAACATATGATTCATGCTCTATTTCTGTTTATGCATTTAATTTAGTGCACTTCTTTAAACCTTTTTGAACAAACTTAATAATGGGTCTTGTTTATCAGCATCAAAAACAAGATAGGAAAAGTTAGGCAAGAGGAAAGAGATGTTAAATCTTTCAATTTCAGCACAGAATGCTATATTTTAATCAAGTCTGCAGAGATTGGATGGAATCCAATTTGTCATCATTTAATAAGAGCCGTTCTGCTTATATTGTGTTCTTCTTCATTCTTATTCACTATTTACCCAATTATATCTATCCTTATTAGACCCCTGCTGAAGACAGCAAGGCACTTTCATGGAAGTCCCATAGCGCAACTTAATCCTATTATCTCTAGATAAAACAGGAAAGCGTAGAGCTCTGAATGGCCAAATTTAGCATTACTTTCCCCCCTTCCTCATCCCTATGCCTGATGTAATTAAGATCTGGAGGTATACCCATTCCGTTCCTTATCTGGTGCAAGCATCACTGTCACATTGCTGAGAAATGAACTACTGTTGTGATGCAAAGAGATGACATGTTAGTGACATTTGCTGATGGGTTCAGATTTCAAAGTGCCATGGTACTGAGTGACTTAAGCCTTCAAAATTTTAAGATATTTGAATAATACAGGAAAAG
This sequence comes from Euleptes europaea, assembly GCF_029931775.1. Lineage (NCBI taxonomy): Eukaryota > Metazoa > Chordata > Lepidosauria > Squamata > Sphaerodactylidae > Euleptes > Euleptes europaea. The sequence goes on from NC_079317.1 coordinate 40,283,185, forward strand.
GGAATGTAGGGGGGCGGATGGTCACAACTGAGAAATTTCTCTTCCCTTCATCAAGCTTGCTCTTACTCAGCGAATATAATAAAATTCACAATTATTACTGTTCACTAAGAAATAAGCCATATACATTGAACAGTATCATTTTACCTCATCATTCCTAAGTTCAAGTTGTCTTAAACATTAATTAAACATTAATACAATATAATAATAATAACATTCAAGTGATTTTCCCTTCTGAAAATTAACTGAGTGGACTAATAACAGTAGCTTGCTGGCTAAATTTAGCATTTAAACTGAAAACATCTGCATCAAGGTGAACTGGATGCAGCCCAAGCACAACCCTCTAGAGAAATGGGGCAATTTGAATGAGAGAGCTGGAACCAAGTGGATCATCTAACCCCTTCTCCTAAACAAGATGTCTTATGTCCATGGCATTCCGGACAACCATTTTTGTTGTTGTTGAAAGCTTACCAAGAAAGAAATTCACCTAGGCAGCTTCTAGTGTTGCTAAATTAACAAACTTATAGCCTATTCCTGAGGCTGGGGGCCGAATCGCCTTAGGAAGCAGCATGATCCCTATGCCAGCATCTGTGCCACTTGCGCCATACAAACTGGCACTGACGCTGGTGTGGAGCCACTTACACCAGCCCCTCTGGACCGCAGCAGCAGTGTGGCCCTGAGACGCCAGCATAGTTCCCTGTCGGTATTCTCCTGGCAAAACTCCCTGTGCTGGCATCCCGGGAGGCATTACTGGGGCATTCCAACCCTGTTCACCCGGGGAACATCTCCTGGGACACTGGTGGTCCTGGCACCACCTTTTTTGGTGGCTCAGGCCCGCTATCCCCTATGGGGGATAGAAGGCTTATTTCCTATTTTTTTATATTGGAAAAAAGGCTCCCCCCACTCCATGGTGGCTGGGAAGTCTCTGAGGAGGCTTCTCAGATGCACCGTCCCAGCAATTGCAGTCCCCCCCACCCTAGAATGGGCTGTTAATCTTTGTAAATTCTTCTTAAGTTTCTCTTAATGTATAACTAACAGTGCAATCCGAAGGGGGAGGCGAAAGGGCTTTGGATGTGGCATCACCCAGGCACCAGCGTACATGCCAATTATGCCAGCTAAATGAGCATTTACACCGACACAGGGCCACTTACGCCAGCTCCGGGGAGCAGCACAGCAGCACCACGTATGTACGCTGGTGCAGCCATGGCAGCAACGTATCTCCAGCGCAGGGGCTCACCCTGGCACCAAAGAAGGCATTCCTGGGGATGGGGCTGACTTTTGTCAGCTCCCTGAGACCTTTCGCCTTGGGAAAGCCCCCTTTTCCCAGTGCAAACTTGTGCCTGCAAAAATGGTGGTGTAGTCCCATGGAACTGTATGGAGCAGTTTTGTGGGGCTTGGGGATTTTATTTTCGCTTTGCAATCTTAGGAGGCAGCTCCGCTGCGCCGTGGCTACACCATCCCTGGCCATGGCTCAACTACCACCACCCCTGGTTTGGATTGTGCCATCTATCTCCAGTTTACAGAACTGATCTGGAAGTAAGTGCAACCCTACTCATGTGGGGAAAGGGTGCATGTGAGCAGAATGACTCCTTGCCACTTCCCTGGAATTGAATCTGATGGCCATTACAGGAAATTTGAGCATGCCAGAGAATGGGTTGGCATATGAGTGCATATCAAAGCCACAGCAAATTACCCAAACTAAAGAGTGGGCACTTCCAAGAAAGTTTTTTATAGCTCAGTGAGATACTGATGGCCTGGACAGCAGTAGATATAAGGAACTTAGAGCAGTTTTTAGAGACCTCACTTTGCTTCCCTGTAGCTCCCAATATTCCTCCCAGCTGCCACCCTGACCATGGGAGAGTTGGTGCACCTTTTTTGCCAGCTCAGTAAGAGAAAGGGATTCTGCTTGTATACCACCCACTTTATTGCCTAAGAGACTCCCAAGCTATGAGTGTGGTCTTGAGCCTATGCTAGAAATTCCATAGATTTTAATTCTATGGGATTCTGTTTATTTATTTAAAATATTTCTGTGCTGCCCCTCCATAGTCCTGCTTGAGGTGGATTACAATTAAAAGCCACAGTATTAAAACACAAACTATTAAAATGCAAGCCATTAAAATGCAATTCTGGGGGATGTCAACATCCATGCTGAGTCTCTCCTTTTAATCATAGCTTCTTGGTCACCATGACAATCACAAGACTATCCTAGTATGTTTTAACCTCCACAAATGTCGCTGGTCACACATTTAACTTGGCATTCTATCATTTTATGGATTAAAAAACACCACATCCACCTTCCTTTGAGTCGCAGACAGCACAATCCAAAGAAGGAAGGGATAGCTGAGGGACAGCCGGGGATGGCGCACATGAAGTGTGAGCCTATTTCTAGATCTCCCAGTAACTTTAAGTACCATCAGTCATGGTGACCTTATGGTTTCTCAGAATTAGCAGTTATGAGCATACTTAAGTGGTTAGGAAGGAGGCCAAGGACACAACTGAAAGTAGTTTTGGAAGACCACTACTCTACCTCATGGGAATTATTCTGTGGAGTTATACAGGGGCTAATTCTATCACCAACACTTTTAAATAGAAATAGAATTGGGTGTCATCAATAAGTGGATGACACCCAATTCTATTTCTCTTCAGCTACACCAGGTGACAATAACATCCATGAACATGTAGTGTTCAGTAAAGGCCTGAATAAATCAGGATTACAGTTTGAGAGTACTCTTGGATCCTGCAGGTTTTGGAAGTGGCATGGGATGCCCCTTCCCCAATTTTCTTGATTCACCAGAAAAGCCTTCTTCCACTGTGATCATTGCCTATCTGAAAAATGGAGCTTTGACACTTGAAAGCTTATACCCTGAAAAACTTGCCTCTAAGGTGCCACTGCCCTGACCTGGATGGCCCAGGCTAGCCTGATCTCATCAGCTCTCAGAAGCTAAGCAGGGTCAGCCCTGGTTAGCATTTGGATGGGAGACCACCAAGGAATACCAGGGTTGCTGTGCAGAGGAAGGCACTGGCAAACCACCTCTGTTAATCTCTTGCCATGAAAACCCCAAAAGGGGTCGCCATAAGTTGGTGCCGACTTGAAGGCACTTTACACATACACAAGGTGCTACTGGACTAGAATCTACCTCATTGACTTAGTGCACCTAGACTGGAGTAGTTTGGAGCTGCCATTGAACATGATTCAGAAACTTCAGCGAGAGATAGGTTTTTCTGTCAGGCAGGATTACATACACCCATTTGTACCTACTCCAATGTTTTCATACATGTTTATTATTTTCCAACCATAATGTCCTTATCTTAAATATAGTATATAAACTGGACTAAATCAAATGGAGATTCTTTATATAGTGAAGCATCCATGCAGTTGAGGCCGTTGTACCAGATTCAGTTTGTGACTGCTTAAGATTCTAATGTTTTTAAAAGGTCATCAACTTATTTTATTTTAATTATAAAAATGTTGAAATTTCCAATCAAAATCTCATATAGTATGGACTTTTTATGCACCATAAGCTTAACCCCAAGTTTCCGAGGACTGAATACATCTGGACTGTAATCCTATAATTTTAGAGATTTAATATTTTGAGGTATCATGGTATTAGTACAGATTGACCTTTGCTTTGCTCAATTTCATATCTTCCAGGTCTGATGCTATTTTAAACCATCAACAAATTCTCCCACCTTCATTTTCCCACTATGCAATCCTGAGCAGAGTTACACCTTTTCAAGATAAGAGTTACACCCTTTTAACTCAATGGAGTTAAGTGTGTTCACTCTACGTAGGATTGCACTGTTAAAGATTTTACTTATTATTTTGCACATTTGCAAGGAAGTACTAATTTGATTTACTGTCACTAGTGATGTAAATCACACCTCATTGACATTTATCTCTCCAAAACAAAAACCCCCGTAAGGATGTTTTTTGAAACCCAGTTCAAATAAATAATGTGATATAAATGGACTTAGTGGATGTATATGTTACAGCAAACGTCTACGATTTGGTGACTGTCAGCATTCCCACATGAATGAATGTTGACAATATCAGACAAATATTGTAAAAGTCCATAAACTCAGATATATTATAATTATAGGCTGTGTCATATGCACGCACAGTATGCTGAGATGCAGACCAAATATAAAGAACCTGAAGTCAGTTAAGTGCTGACACTGATTAATTCAAGATCCATCATGGTGGTACTGGGTCAGCTCCTCCTCACAATTCTCCAGCCAGGACACTGGTCTTTTCTGAGCTCAGATCCAAAGAGTATTTTCTTGCTTCTGCCAGTTGGAGACCTTGCCTTTCCAGCAAGGAATGCCTCCCCTTTGCTCACTCTTGGCCCTATTGACAGTTTTCAAACAGACATGCATCATGTCCTTTGAAGACTCCTCTGTAAGACTCCTTCTCAATTAGCTGGTCTCCCCACTGCTTTGGCTCTTGCTCATTCATGCGAATTCTTCACAACTTTCAGGCAGAGAAAGTTCTGAGTTGGCCATTGTGTCAGCTTTCAGCTCAACATTCTCAAGCTGTTCATTACAGCACAGGTGAATATTTCAAACACATACACTCTTCTTTCTCTCTGTCTACTTTCTCATTCTATGAAAGCTTTGAATCCACCTACTTTTATCTTCCTCCTCTATACAGCCTCTCCTCCCATCCATTTCTTTTGGCCTGCCTCTTCTTCAGTCTTTTGGACTCAGCCATTCATCCTGAGACTGGGATGGCTGTAGCAGCAGCACCCCAGCTGGCTGTTACTCACACTTGGAAACAGCTTGTTATTCTGAGGGAAGCTCATTTCAGCTGAGTTTTATCTTCTCAGATATGGCTGTGATGATACTTTTTACTAATAGAAACATTTTCTGCTGTTTGTTACCTGATACTTTCAGAGAATCAATACGATTGAAGAAGAAAGGTATGCTTACTTTTGTTGAAAAAGTGGGTTGCTTTTCTCTATCAAGTAGACACCAATTTTTTTTGAGGGCAGATAATTTTTGTTATCAAGTACTAAACTGACAATGGCAAAGGAAGCAGACAAAAGAATTCCACAAAGTATTTTCAGAGCCATTGTTGGAATAAAGAAGCTCAGGGTGTTAGATTAATATTTATTTTCTCTCACTTCTTATTCTAATCATAACTCTCTACTTAAATGGCTAGTTAATTTATGAAATCAAATCTAGATCACAGAAATTGACAAGCAGTCATTGAGGAAAGGATATTACAGTTTAAAAGCATGAAGGATAGCAGTAGAAATGATATATATCCTGCTATTAAGCAAGTCACCATGAAGCAAATGACAGTGAATATAGATTGAGCTTCATGTATCCTGGTCAGTTATGGTAACATGACTCTTCCCTTTCCCACACCCCACTCTCTCCCATTAGCAAAGCTCACATTTGCATAACATCAATCGTATTTAAAGTTATTTTAAAGACATAACAAAATTATTCTGTTTATTATTGTAAGACTACCGTGCTGTTGTCTATATGCTAACAGCCTCCAGATGGTGGCTGGAGAAATCCTGGGATTACAACTGATCTCCAGGCAATGGGATTACAATTGATCTCCAGGCAATAAAGATTAGTTCACCTGGAGAAAATGGCTGCTTTGGAAAGTGGACTCCATGTTACTATACCCTGCTGAGGTTGCTCCCCAAACCCCACCCTCTCCAGGCTCCACCTCCAAAATCTCCAGGTATTCCCCAATCCAGAGTGGCAAGCCTAGCTGCAAGGCTTTATTGTACCACACATAAGATTAGCTGTACTAACTTAGATTTATAGTCTGTTAATTCTAGCAAACTCTTTCCAGCAGTAATCAGCAGGGAACATTGAAGAGAAAGCTCAGAGCAGCACAAAACAATACTGTAATGGACTGATGCATTCATGGTTCCTGTTCTAGGCAACTATGTTCCATTATCTAGTCACTTTCACAGGAGTGAACAAATTGGTCAGTGCTGAAGATCTTATCAGGAACATTTGTCAACACCCATTCAATGAGACCTGGGGTTCTCAGGTGTCTGTCTACAGTCTGCACAACCTGTTCTGCACCAAAGAATTCAGTGGCCAGCAGTATCTCTATTATTCTACTGTCATATTCTGTCCTTGAAGAATTAATGTAATCCTCAATATAATTACAATATTGACAATTATTATACCCTATAACACATGGAATTCCTCTTTCATAAGTCAGTTTTCTCTGATGCAAGAGGAAAAATCCTGGAGCCTATTTTAAACTTCCTGTCTTACTGTTACAAGGGTTCCTATATAGGTTATTTGAATCAGATACTGTTAATTCACATTTACAGTCAACCCATACATTGTATCCCTCCGCCATTAACAAAGATATCTTTCCACTTCTCCTATGGAAGCCTTATGCATATGTCCCATTATATATGAACAACCATTTTAAAATCCCATTCCAATGTACAAGCAATCATACATAATATATAAACGTATTTTTTCAATCTTGCTAAAGATGAAGTAAATAAGGGTAAAAATGCTAAAGATCCTCTAGATTTAGAGCACCAGGGCAGAGTTTAATTTGGAGTGTCTTCCATGTATCATCTCCTGATTTCAAACATTCTTGATCACTACAGATACTAATTAAATGCATGAATAATGAAAATTTTACATTCTAACTGGGAAAAGATTATACGAATGGTTTGAATCTGACACCGATTAGTAGTCTTCTTCAAAATTCCCCTTTGAATAATCAAATGGTATTTTGCCTTGGCTGGTTTAAAAAAGCTATTTACACCATTCAGTAACTCTTTCCTAATGAGCCTTTTAATTCCTTGAGGGGGTTTCACTGCTGTTATCAATGTAACAAAAAATCAATTTCAAGATATTTACAAATTAAAAATATCATTAAAACACACACATCTTCTCCGTCTCCAAAGCTCTTGGCTTGCAATCATACTGACATTCTCACAGGTTGCCTGTATGAGGAGTGCAGAATATATTTCTATGCAAACATAACAAGCTTATTACCATCAAAAAGTAGTTTCGGCTAACTGGCTAAATATCATATATGCTCAAGCAACTCAATGTGTTTAAAATGACAATTACTGTATAACACTAACACTTAAAGGTGTTTCAGATCCAAAGTACTGGAAGTACTTCAATTTGAGAACTGAATATAGAATTCTCATTGTTACTCATTTTACAAGTTAATGGGCTGGATTCTATGAAGCACACGCACAGCAGTATTCATGGTCATGTATTGTTCCCGCCTCCCTCAACAACTGCCTGAGACTTCTGAAAAGCTGATGCTGCAGGTCGTGCGAGCCTCAAAAAACAAAATGCTTCAGGGCTCGCAAAGCTACAGTAGCCCTGTTCACAAGATATAAAGAATGCATGTTTAATCCATGTACAAGGTACACTTGATTGTTCTTTATACATTCATCGAGTAATTCTTATGTTACATTCAATGCACGTACAGCTCAATATGTCTTTTTAACCCCACATTTATTCAGGTACTAGTCCCTAGTTTCTTTTGGAAAGGGAATGTGTGTTGGCTCTTTCTTACAGAGTAACATGCATTCACTATAACATGAGAACAGGACAACTGAGAAGGGCAATCAAGCAAAATCACCCCTCCTCACTCTAATAAGAATTCTTCCTACAAGCAGAAGGAGGAAATTCGAGTGATTTTGCCCAATTCCCTCTCTTCACTGCAGCACCCAGCCCATTGTGACATTTGGTCCATGAGGCTTCCATGCCCCCATCAGCTTTTTGGAGTTCTCAGGGGACTGCTGGGAAAAGGAACAGTCTGCTCATGGCTTATTGGATCTAACCCAATATGTTTCTAACCTGATTATGCATACAGTTGTGTCTGATGGGACTTGTTGCCTTGGGATCTTGCTGCATGATCACTCAGAGACCAATCTTATTCATATTTACTCTGAAGTAAGTCCCACCTTAGGAGAGAAGGTGGTATGATATAGCCCAATCTCATCAGATCTTGGAAGCTAAGCACAGTTGGTACTTGGATGGGAGACCACCAAGGAAGACTGCAGAGGAAGACAATGGCAATCCACCCCTGCTTCTCACTTGCCTTGAAAGCCCTTTGCTGGGGTCACCATAAATCCACTCAAATGGATGGGGATTGATGCATTTCAGTTATTTCAAAATACTAAGTGATATCTCAGTAAGAGTAGTGAATATCCCTTTATGGGGATTGGAACAGGAGTGCTGTTCTTTTCTACTTGGGCTCACATTTCAGTACATGAGCTGGGCAGCTGGAAAACACAAGCTACATAGAATACATAAAATCAAAAAAGTTCAAACAGAATTAAAACAAAAATTTCTATGCAGAAGTAGTGTGGCAGGGAAATACACCATCCTCAAATTCTCTCACTCTCTGTCTATATACAGGAAAGTAGGTTCAAACTCTGCTCAGCGTGATTGAGCAACAACTGGAATATGATTGAACAGGTGGAAAGAATAGTGTTGCTGGTCACTAATTATGTCATAATCTCAATCTAATTGATGCCCGTGACATCTGTGCAACCAAATTCCATACTGTAATTGCAGTGACAGTGACCGATATTGGACCAGTGACAAATATTTCCAGGTACAAAATATGGCACTTTGCACAAAAATACAACATGCCCCAAACAACAACACCATTGAGAGATGAGATGGGGACTGTGCATTTCACACAAAAATCAAATTCATACTTTTACCGATGACACAAGGACAAACTTGCTAGAAAGATGACAGCGACTAGACCAAGGATGACTGCCTTTGTTATTTTGTCTGTTTTTTAAAAAATGAATGCCTCAGTATAACTGCTTTTGAAATGCTCTACCCTTAGATATTACCAGTCCTTTTCTTTCTCACCTGCCTTTCTGTGTTTTCATGATAAAGTTTAAACCTTTGCCCCTTTTGGAGGGCTGCCAAGTGGATACAGGTGAGGAATGGATAAACCTGCTAACAGGTCACCAACCCTTAAGAAAACAAAGGTGAGCAGGTACTACACTTTTGAGGAAATTGTTTGGATGGATTTTCATGGATTATCATAGATCCCATACTGAAAGAGTCAGCATGTCAAGTTTACTGAGAGAAGAGGCAAGCAGCTCATTCAAGCATTCCCTGCATTTTTAGCATAAAACCTCTGCTTCATAGCATAAAAAGGCTGTTACAGCCTTGTCAAGGCAAATACCCATCGTCTCTTAAAAGAGAATTAGCTTTTGGGAGTATGGGTCTCAGTCCTCAGTATATTTTAAACATGGATGGTTCTAGCTGAACCCCCCCCCCCCCCAAAAAAAGTACCCTTAGTAGCAATTCTTCAAGTTATTCATATCAGTTATAATCTGCTCACTTACAAACTTTTGGGAAAGTTGCAATGTATAATTTATGTACATACATAGCTATATTAATATAGATTAATATGCATCAATTAATTGGATTTTTAAAAAATATATAATTTTCAAATATGTTATTAGCAAAATACACTGTAATATATATTCAGGGTTCTCATTTGTGCTTATGCTCTTCTCACGTAACCATGGCATTGGACTAGAGATTGGTGTGGGAAGCTGGGACTATACACTTACTACTATGTGTAAAAATTCCTCTGCCTAACTGATGTGCAGCCTGTCAGCTAAAAAAAGCACTGATCAAAAACTGGGAGAGAGGGGACACATGAGGCTGTATGTTGTGTAGATGCACACTCAGCCTTATTTCTAACAAGGGATTGCAAGGCACATCCCACAGTGACAGATTGTTTTACACATTATTTCATTAAGGACACATGAACATAAAAAGAGACCTGCTGGATCAAAGCAAAGGTCCTTTCCCCCATGATAGCCAGCCAGAACCCCATAAGAAGTCGGCAGTCTTCTCCCACTGTTACTTTGGAGGTTCACTGTAACCTTTACTGGAGACTGAATTCATTCAAGCTGTCCTGGGAACTGTAAAGAGAAAGCTGGTTTTAAATGTACTTCTATCAGTTTCCCAAACTGATTGATGGCCCTGCAGAAGGGTTGATTTTCAATTGTACTCCTGTTCTTTACAATGCACAGTTGATTTCAGCCTAAGCTAGTGGCATTGCAATATCTTTTTGGTAGAAAATATTTTTTGCCTAGTGTAGAATAGGTGATACTTAATGTAGGATCTATAGGGTTCCCAGGAGGTTTTCCCATCATCACTGCGGGATAAGTATTCATGTGATTTAGCATTTTGTAGGTTGGGTCACTGGTAGGGTTGCCAGCTCCAAGTTGGGAAATTCATGGGGGGTTTGGAGGTAGAGTCTGGGTCAGGGTGGAGTTTGAGAAGGGTAAGTACCCCAGCTGGGTATGATGGCATAGAATCTATCTTTCAAAGCAGCCATTTTCTCCAGAGCAACTGGTTTCTGTTGCCTGGAGATCACATGTAATCCCAGGTGATCTCCAGCCAACACTTGGAGGTTGGCAACCCTAGTCACAGGGAACCTCTTAGTCTCTACCCCTGAGTGCCACTGAAGTGGGAGACAGTGGCAGTATCCTTATTGCCAGATGTCAGGATGTGGCAATGGATCTGTCAGGGCCACGGCTGCACTACTGCGTAGCTGCACAGCTGCTGAGTGAGCAGTGGAGTTACTGACATTATTACCCTGTGTTTGTGCCAGGTTAGACAAGCAGTCTGCAGCAGTGCAGCTTCTTGTGCTGCAGCTGGGACCCCGGTAGTACAACACTCCCATCCATAAGGGTGCTCCTTCATTGGCATTTCTTCATTGGAAAGGTCTACCCAAGGTTAGCCACCCTGGCTAGCAATGGAAACCTCCACATTCAGAGACAATAAAGCTCTGAATACCAGTGGCAGGAGGCTACATCAGAGGAAGGCCTTGGCCTCTATACCCTGTTGTTGGCCCTCCAGAGGAACTAGTTGGCCGCTGTGTGAGATGGAATGCTTGACTAGATGGAGCGCATTGGTCTGATCCAGGAGGGCTGTTTTTTATGTTCTTAACTCAGTATGGTGGACTGCGATATTCCCTGCAACCTGTGCTAGGAAGCACTGGTCCCTCTTCTTTGTACACAGTGGGTCATGTGAAGACTGAGATATTCTCTATGAACTGCTGCTGAAATGTATATATATTTAGCATTTCTTGTTTTAAGGACGTTAGGTAAAAAATATTTACAGCAATTGATATATTTCTTTTAAAAAATGAAGTCTTGCATCACTATTGACAATTAAAGACATTTGTGATAGCCGGCACAAAATTACGCTGCTTAAATACCACTGAACTCAAAGAGACTGAAATAACCTGTATGCAGTATTGCAGAATAATGTGGCGAAGGCATTTCAAACTGCATATTTTTCCCTGATACAAATGGGACAGTTGTGATAAAAATTTAAAACAAACAAATAAACAAAATTACTTTATTCCATTTTCAAAAACTGTGAACGTTCTCAGTATTTCTCCAGATAGTCTTAATTGAATCTGGGCTGAGATTATGCAGCTAAATACTGAAGCTACTTAAGGCTGCAAAGTTGTATTTTACGTCTCATTCAAATCTTTGCCAGGCATTTTTGTTTATTTTGTGGCCATGATGATTTATCATGCTCTGTGTAGTCTCCTGAGGAAAATGAGAAACAACAAAGACAACTTTGAGAGATCCTGACTTTTGGAGAACACAGCAAATCGTTAATTTTAAATCTAAAGACTCCTTATTGATTCTACTGCCTGATAAGCAGTCAACATGTGGATAGCTCATGTTAACACAGTATGCGCTGATTTACAAAGGCCATTGAATGAGTCAACTAACACATTTTGGACAATATTTAACCTTTTGTTATGGAACTGTAAGAAAGTAATATATTTTGAGGTCTGATGGTCTTTGTTCCATAGCATCAAGACACTGTTGCAGTACTCTAGATTGCAGCAGTACTGATGGAAACCAGCCTTAAACTAGAGATGAGTGAAAGTTACTTCTTTCATATATATATATATATATATATATATATATATATATATATATATATATATATATATATATATACACACACACACACACACACACACACACACACACACATACACACACACACACATACACACACACATACACACACCACTATATATATATTTGCTGTGGGTTTTGTAGATTCATTTGTATTGCGTATGCATGGTATACAGTTTTTACATACAACTCACGTAGTATTCATAAGCACAACCACTGTTATTTATACATATATTTGTAAAATGTATAACATTGATTTACTGATGCTGAATTAAGGTTGGGGAGAAAAACGTACTTCTTAACATTAAAATTTTGCACAAAAAAAACAAAAACAAAAAAGGGCATAACATAGAGAATTATGGGTTTAATTTGCACAAGGGGGAAGGAACATTAAAAAGTTTTTTTTCCCAGTCAGAAAGAGCAGGGACGAAAAATTCACAGTCACCCCCACCTCAGAACTACCACTGCTGTCATGGCCTCCGAGTCAATGCTGCATCAACTTGACCCCTGTCTACAATCAGCTCAAGAGTTCTGTAGGGCAGCCACTGTGCTTGTTAGCACACCCTTTCTTTCCCTTCTTTCTCTGCAGTATTTCTTTAAAAAGGGAATATTTAAGGGTGGCTAACATGGCTTTATAAAATCAGTCTCCTGATGTGTTATACGCATTAGGTGCCACTGAAGCAGCAAGCTTCCATATGTATTATGATCAGAGTGCAACAGTGACATCCTCTGCAGAGTTACTCCAGTCTAAGCCCATTGATGTTGACTTAGATGGGAGTAACTCTGCAGTGGATTGCACTGCTAGTCACAGAAGCTCTGGTGCTTTTATAAAGCTTAGAATGTCTTTCTGTAAAATTGAAAGAAAGGATAAAATGTGGAAAACTAAAAAAAGGTACTAAAGTAACTTTAAAAGAAACTATGACAACATTCAGAGCCTGGCACATTTACTTCAAAGTAAGCTTGAGTACATTTTAAGGCCCTTGTGGAGAGTATGTCTGAAAGGCCTTTCACAGGGTAGCCACTCCATACAGTAGCCATAATGTGTAAGGTAGATCACCGAAGAGATTATCTACTCTTGTTAGAAGTGTCCAGAAAACTTGATCCCTCAGAAGCAGAATGGAAATTCTATTTGTGATGCTGGTGATTCACATTTCAACCTACCCTATACTTTGCCACATGATAATACAAGGAGTCAAAAATAAATGCACGGACTCTGCTTCTACTAACATTAAGGATAAACAATTATTCATCATTGTGAAAAGTGCAGTAAGAGCCTATTCTCAGTATATTTTGGTAGCCATGGTTTTAGTCAACACATGTTATCGGAGGCTCAAATGGGTACAGGAAAACTGGCAGCACATGCTCAACAGAACAGGCAGGAGTCTGAACAGCATAAGTAGGGATTTGCCAAACAGCCCAGGCAACTGTTGATTTCAACTAGCTGTAATTGACCAAAGGTGTGGTCTGAGGACACAACTCCCTTACGGGAAGTAAGCAGGTCTGGTCAATTCTTATATGAGAAACTTTTTGGGAAGCTACACAAACCAGCTTGACTTCCAGGATGGAAGCATATAAATGTAAACAAACAGACAACAACTAGTCCATGTAATGTTAAAAGGGCGCCGGCTTTCATACACCAATCTCCATTCATGACAAGACTAGACAAAGTCAGTATGGGTTTAAACAACAACAACAACAAAACAACACAACAGCCATGGGCTATAATGTTTGTTTGAACACAACTTGATCCGGGGAAATATTCTATGCAATGTTAATTATCAGATATTATTAGGTTGTTCTCTGTTGCTGGCAATCGCTGTATTAATAAACTGACTGATATTATTAGGGAAGTAGTACAACACCAATATCTTTCACTTTCAGGTAGTTGACCCAAACTACATTGTAGAGTAACAAGTATATACCTGAACATCATGGAATGGATAACTTTCTTCACCCTTAAGCATGCACCGAAATGCTGTGAGAGGAATCTGCCCTTGAGAATAATGAGCACTTCGAAATGGGACAGGGTGTTCAAGAGAAATTTAAGGTGACATGGGCGATGGGCAAACTCTTCTCCACTTGCACTGTAATTTGACCACAAATTATGGCATCCTTAAACACGCAAGAAGTTGGGTTTTTATTGATATTTTTTCTTAACTGCAAATATGTTGCTTATGCACATTTTCACAATCTTACTGGGAAACTATATTTAATGTATGGGAGAAGACATGGCAGTGTGTTAGCAACCATGCAATGCTCTGTGTATGTTGTTCACCAAGACACTGTGGCTGCTAGCACCAGCTAACAACTATTACCCTATCTTCCCCAGGCTCCATCCCCAAATCTCCAGGAGTTTCCCAACCTGGATCTGGCAACCCTACCCCTCCTCCACCACTGGCGGCCAGGGAGGACCTGGCAACCCTAGGTTGCACTGCCCACCACTGTGCCAAAGCAAAACTATCAAAACGCTGTTTGCTTTGAATTGTGAGCAAATTGTCAAGAGAATCAGTTCTTGTAGGTTATCCGGGCTGTGTGAAGAACTGATGAACTCTGACTGTGAAAGCCTTCGACAATATGTCAAGAGAATGATACTCAGTACAAAACAGGCACTGAGTTCAAGGCAAGCTGTTTTGCAGTTCACAGCATCCCCAATCACAATATATCTTGTTAAAAACTGCAGATAATCCAGAAAATTGATAATAGGGGAGACTGAGTTGAGAGAAACATGGACATTATGAGCATAGCAATTTCAATATTTGAGCGTCTTATTTGCAAGTTCCATGGATTTCCCAGTGACATACGGTAACAGAGCAAATTAAACCGTTAAGCACAGGTGTGAGGAGGTATCATGCCAGTCACATTGGTACATGCTGAAAGTTTTTAGTGTTATGCAGATCCACACTTAAAATAAAGGGATACTTGGAATACTTATACAGGCATAGCATGGCCTTGAGAGTCCCTTAAAGAAACTATAATGCTATTCTCTACATGGCCTGGATACCTGCAATTTTTTTTCCAGAGGCTTGCCAACTGATATCATCAAGCAACAACAAATTGAGAATGTGTGAAGTTTTGCAATATATCTTTTGATTACAAGTGTAAACTAAGACCTTGCTTTTCAATACACTCAAGAAAACACCAGAATGATCTTTGACCTAATTTACCAAACCTCTCATGAAAAAGAACTGATACATCACATGTTAGGATGCCTTTGGGAAGCCACTGCAGTCTGAAATAACAAGAGGCATCCACAGATGTGGACATAGATGATACTGACTTATACAAGGTTAGACCACTGGTACAGCTCACAGTATTATCTACTATGTCAGGCAGAGGTTCTCTGCAGAGGCAGAGGAAAGGTATTTCCCCAGCACCTCTTACTTGACATCTTTTAAGTGGAGATGCCAGGGAGTGAACAAGTTATCTTTTCATATAAAGCATATACTCTAGCACTGAGCCACAGCCACACAGATGGAATGATGCTGAAAGATGACATCTGGTTTACTTGACTCTCTGAATGATATCTTGAATTGGACAGAGAAAGTAGAAATACTGTCCAGACATGTACTGGGGGCCAGTAGCACTCTGATCGTAGTAAGGATTGGCAAACTACAGGTATGCCTTGACCCATGTAATTTGAACAAGGTGATACAAAGAAAGAACATCATCATGCCAACAAACAGATTATGCTCTCAGCAGGAAATAACTTCTTCAATTTCCAGTCAACTTACAAAGAATGGTCCTGCAATTTCACCGGAATTACCTCAGTGTGAAACATACCCCTGGAGCATTGAAATGCCTTACAAATATGCTATCTAGAGTTTCTGTGGATCCCCTTGTGGAAGATGGTCACTTCAAGAAGAAAATAATATATATATACATTGATTGAGGAAGACTGATGACACAGCTGCCATTCAGGGAGCCACTGAAAGGGATTCCCAGTTGCAAGCAATGAAAAAAAAATGCAGTTGGCCAGTGAACAGGAAAGATGACCTCTCTCCTGCTACATCTTTCTGGCACAGGAGGGAACTCTTATATTGTCAAAACTGTCTATTAGGAGAAAAGGGGGGGGGACTTTGTTTTCAGGGCTTCAGGGAAAGTATTTTAGAAATCTAGAAGTATCCAGAAATGAGAACTAGAATGAAAATTTCCAGATTCAAAACAATGTTATACCATTTTAAGGTTTGTCGTATATGCCCATGTGTTTTTTGTGAACTATAGGTTCCAAATAGCTGTAAAAGTGAGGATTTCAGCAACAGACAAATCACTTGTAAAATGGAATGGTTCCTCCTGTCTTCAATGTGGGAGCAGAGGAGTGAGACTCCTACTTGTTCCTTTTTTTATTATTTCAAAGAGTGATAACAACAACAACAAAAAGGATAAGTATAGGATACAATATAACATCATTTGATATTTTTAACAATTTCTATCCCTGTTTGGGTCTAATTCAACTCTCTATCATCTGTACTATTTAATCATTTATAATAACCTATAAATTACCTATATAAAAGTCATTTACATAACAATTTAGTATACATTATAATATTATATCCGAAAGAAAAGCAAAAGCAAAATAGAATACAGAATATACCCACCACCCCCATCTCCTATGAGTCACCCCCTCCTCCAGTGGTTGGCCTCCGGTGAAAGCTCTCTTAGATTATAATTATTCTGGTTTTTTACCCTTTTCCTTTATTTATTTTATTTACAATCCTTTCATCATATTTTTAAAGTCAATTTTTGCCGTTTTCCCCCAATATACAATTTTGCCGTTTTTCCCCTTTTGCCACTGCTCTTTGAATAGTTCTACGTCTTTGCCCTTCAGGCTATTAGTAATTTTGGCCATTTGTATATAATCTAATAATTTGTCTCTCCATTTTTTCTTGTGTAACTTTTTGTCTTCCTTCCAGTGTTTAGCTATAGTTACTCTGGCTGCTGCAAAACTATATTGGCAGACTATATTGTCTTCTTTACTTAAGTTTTTAGGTGACAATCCTAATAAACAGTATTCTGGTTTCCTGTTTATTTAACCTTGTATAAAATTTGCGGTTTCATACTTGCTCCTGATGGGGTGAGGAACTAGTCTAGTGACAGGTATGTTTCACTCCTTCGCATATATGGCCTTCAGAAAACCATCTACATCCTTTCTTGGTATCACTTTGTTGACAAGTGGAAACCCCCTTTTCCCCCACCAAAGATGTAGAATTCAACTAGAAGCATGTTTTTGCTATTACTGTACTTAACTTTCAATAGTTTTATTAAATTTGCAAAAAATAAATAAATGTAAACCACCTTGGACAAATTTATGTTAAAAATAAGTGATGCCATAACTTTAAAATTATATTTAGAACTATATTTTACTATAGGACTCACTTAATCATTTTGGGCTTTGCTCAAAAAGGTGTAAGTAGCAGCAGATATACAGTCCATAATTACTGAACAACTTCACTGTCAATTTGCAACTGTTGTAAGGTACACTTTCCCTGGATCTGGTTCCTCTGCACAAATCTCCATCTATAAATTTGTAGAACTGCCTTTGCTAATGTGCTAGATCCTTTACTGACCTTGCCCCACTAGCTGATAAACATGGCCAGCCTCTGAAAACAGGAGGGCAATACTCTCAGAAGTGAAATATTGCTAAGACCATCTCGTTGCAAGCAGTTAAGCAGCCAGTAAATGTTGATAATTTTCCTGATGTGAATTTTCTGCTCAAAGACTCGATCCTGCTTTTAAATGTCACGCATGTTGCTATTCCTACTGTTTTATCATTTGTCAACAAATCAAACTACCTCCTTTAGCAGCCCTCATGAGGGATTTTAAACTGTTGGCATGAAATTCCTGTGCATTTACCTTTTTCTTTTTTTTTAAATAACAAACTTGATTGTCACCTATGATATTTCAAAGATCACTCCTCATATAGACATCATGCTGGAAATTAGATGCAGGGCTTTGCTTTCCATGGAACATTATGCAGAGGCACTCTGGCTAATAAATCTTTGTAGCTAATGCATTCCAGATGGAAGCCATGTCTCACAGATTTAACCTTCCTAAACCCTTCCAAAAATTCCTCCCATCGAAAGCTCTCTGAATGAGATATATATGATTGAAATAGAATCATTAATATATGGCATCTAGATGTCACTCCAGATTATAATTACTTGCAGAAACTCTCATTTCCTTTCCCACAAACATACAGGTTTTGTGCAAACTGTGACAGGAAATGCAATGAGAACTGTAAACTATACAACTCTATGTCCCCCCGCACACCCCTAATGCTGTTAACAGATGCTGTAAAGAGAACATCCACTTCTGTCGCTTTAACTTTTGTACATGCATAACAAATGCAGGAAGAAAAAAAAAACAAGGGATCAAGTCTCTCACAGAAGCCACTAATTAACATCACTGTTTAATCATGTCACCATGTTTAGCAGGCTACATCATTAGTTTATGTCAAACGAAAGCGGTGAAACATCTAAACACCTACATGTAGATCCTTACAAATTCAGTCATGTGCACTAGGAAGGTCAGTGTTAGACAAGGCTGCAACTACACCTCTGATATTTAGAAACCATTAGAATTCGCCAGGATAATAGGGTAAGGTAGCCTTGTATAAGATACTTTAGCCTCTTTGCTAGGATGATGTCCAACGGTAGCTACATGTTTAAAATCATCTATAAATGTTATGGATTCACCTTGAAGTTTAACTCTATGGTTTTCATTTGAATTCCTTCCTGCAGAGCTACCATTTGCCGGTTTGTAAATGGGTGTTTAGCAAGCCTTACAACCCGGTAGCTATGGAGAGAGCAAGTCTACTTTAGCCTGGGATGCTCTAGGCATCTTACCTTAGCTCCTAAGTGTTGGTTTCAAAGGTCTGGTAGTAAGTGAGACCACAGAGTAACATCTGAGATGGGTTAGGCAGCAGAGTATTGTGGATTCCGGCTGGAGCAAAATTATTAAGCAATTCTTTCATGTTTGCTCTTGTAGTTGGTATTAGCAAATGTGGCAGATACCTTCACTTGGATTCTAGCATGGGAAGGAGCTGCCATTGCTAAAGGATGGAAGTGGGTGTAAGAATCCACATGTGCCGTTACTAAGATACTGAGTTGCTTGGACAGCACTAACTCTGCAAACGGGACCTATGAGAAGTGACTATACATACATCTTGTAGTCTCTCATGCATCAGAGTGCAAAATGGTATGCTGAGGTTGAACACAACGACCAGT
This sequence comes from Euleptes europaea, assembly GCF_029931775.1. NCBI lineage: Eukaryota > Metazoa > Chordata > Lepidosauria > Squamata > Sphaerodactylidae > Euleptes > Euleptes europaea. The sequence continues at coordinate 40,302,353 of NC_079317.1, forward strand.
CATAAGCAACGCTGGTATTTTTACTTAAAAACAAACCAAAAAACAATGTTAATCAAGATATGCTGCTAAACAACCCTAAATTCTAGATTTTACACAAAAATAAAACTTGCAGACACCAAATAGTGGGGGAAACAGCAGCATTGTTTATTTTTATTTTTTCCTGACTGGTTGGCAACCCTAGTTGTAGACAGGAATTTGGTACACACAGGCCACATAGTGAACTTTGTAGTATTCCACCAAGCCATGTGATTAAAAACCTGCTGCCCTACTTTTGTATTTGAAAGATAATCAGCAACTGCTGAAACAGAAGTTCATTTATTTGGTTTCTGCTCTAAGCTTAAAAAAACAAACAAACAAGTAATAGGAAATATGAAAAATCATGATCTTCACCTACCTCAGTTTGATAATTCACAGTGGGTAGCCGTGTTAGTCTGTCTGCAGTAGTAGAAAAGAGCAAGAATCCAGTTCCACCTTAAAGACTAACAAAAAGGTGCTACTGGACTCTTGCTCTTTTCTACTACTCAGTTTGATAGGAATTCCAAGAAAACAATAAGAAGTGGTACATATTTTCTTTACTCAAGATAAGATCATCTTCCAATTAGCAGAATATGACTTGTCTTTATCCATTATTTTCTATCAGTTTGCATCAGCTTCAATGAAACTTCAAAAAAGGTTTGTTTGATTTTGCAGAGGATTTGTTTTTAACGGAGAATAGATATTTAGATCATTTTGTGGAGTCTAATCCTGTTATACTAACTAATGAAATCAATCTGCTTTAGTGATGAAAATAAAAAAAAATGCTAGTAAGTGTCCTCAAGATTCTCAGATCTTCTTTGGTAGAGCTCTGTTTGTACCACCCAGCACACGAATAAAAACAAACCAGTATGGCAAAGCATAAGGATAAAATTTTGTTTAAAAATATGAATTACACCTTCAAATGCATACAATTTGCTATAGTGCTTTGAGTAAAGGATTATCAACATTAAAGGACCAAAACAGAGGGGATTTATAATTTTAACTGTGTTTTTTTTCAGAGGCAGAATGATATCTTATACAATATTTTGAGTGAACACTAAAAATATCAGTCAGGTAAAAAAAGCAATAAAGAACTCTTCCCTAATATAAAAGGAAAACAAACCCACGGGTGATTCATCGACCTGCTCCTCTTCCCCCCACTAAGGTGGAGAGCGTGGGAAAAGGAATTAGGGGTATTCTATGGTTCCCAGTTTCTCAAGCAGAACACCTTTTTCTGACTTATTCAAAGGCACATTCTGCACAGAAAAAGATGGATCTGTTGGGAACAGCTAAAGCTTGAAGATATAAGAGATGACAGGTGGAGATGCAGGTGGAAGAAGCAGTTCCACCAAAATATCACATGACTGGATGAGCTTTTTGGGAAAAAAATCACAATGCCTTCAAGGGAACATGTTTTACCTCAAAAGATAGTATGTTCATGACATTCAATCTGGGCTGCACCAGCACTTGGAAATACCAAGAAATTGCCCAAGGTTCATGATACGAAAGAGTCATACTAACTTCAGATCAGTGCAATTTCCCTCTCTCTTTCTCTCTCCCTCTCTGTTTTCTGTGTGCCAGTAAAGCAACAGGATATTGAATTAAGGATCACAAGCCGTGGCTCAGGGGAGGGGCCGTGGCTCAGTGGTAGAACCTCTGCTTGGCATGCAGAAGGTCCCAGGTTCAATCCCCAGCATCTCCAGTTAAAGGGACTAGGCAAGTAGTAGGTGATGCGAAAGACCTGCTGACACCCTGGAGAGCCACTGCCAGTAGACAATACTGACTTTGATGGACCAAAGGCCTGATTCAGTATAAGGCAGCTTCATATGTCCAAGCTGGACCCTACTAGGACTTGTGAGAGGTATCTCACTTCCCCCTCTCTCACTGTTTCCTCTTTCCCTTTCCTGAAATCCCTCATAGCCTCTCCCCTTTTCATGCATCTTTCTCTCCTTCCCACTCAACAGCCAACCTATCCCTCTTTCTTCAGTTTTCCCTCTCATTCCCCTAAGAAAACTATGGCCCAGTTGTGTGGTGCAGGCCCACTTGCATGGTAGGGAACCCTCAAGGACTTGTGGGGGCACTTTACTTTCCCCTGTATCTCCCTCCCCACACTATTTCCTTTGTCCCTTCTCCTGGCAATGCTCATATCCTCTCCCCTTTCCCAGCCTCATTCTTTCCTTCTGAGCCATTCACCAACCTAATTTTTATCTCGCTCCCATCTTCAGCTATATTTATTATTTTTAAACTTCATTTATACCCCACCTTTCTCCACAGCAGGGACCAAAGCAGCTTACATTATTCTCCTCTCCTACTTTTTATCCTCACAACAACCCTGTGAGGTAGGTAAGGCTGAAAATATGTGACAGGCCCAAAATCAAAAAGTGAGTTTCCACAGGAGATTTGAACCTGGGTCTCCCAGACTGTGTTCTGAAGCTCTAATTGCTACATTGACATTAGCTTTCATAGGGTGGCTGTTGTTAAAAAATAGAAAGCAGCCAGGCCTAGCTGAGTCATGCAAGTCAGGTGGGATCAAGTCAACCTGTCTGGCTGTTACAGTGTACACGTGGGGGCCCACAAGACTTGTGGAAGGGAACCCCATCTTCCCCTCGCTTGCTCACTGAGCCCTATGTGGCTCCCCATCACCACTGAAGCTGCCTCCAAGCCCTGTGCAGCTCCCAGAGTCCGCTGCCGTGGCCAGGTCCCACAACCCTTGTGGAATCTGCAGCTGCTGTGGCCAAGCCCATCGTGGCTCCCAGGGTTTTCTGCGGCAGTGGCCGAGCCCAGTGTGACTTCTTGGATCTGCCACTGCTGCAGGCAGGCCTGGTGTAGCTCCTGGTTACTGCCACAGCTGTCCCTGGGCCCTGTGTGCCATTGCAGCTGGCACTGAACCCACAGTCACTCCTGGCCTCTACTGCCACATGTATGCAGACAATACCCTTTATTTTTGAGGGATTTAAACCTTCCCAGTGTAATTTTTAAGGTTTTTAGATTTTCATTAAAACCTGAGGAGTCCCCTAAGTTTGCATAAATATCTGTTTTTAGTCAGTCTGGGCCTGATCTGCAAATTTAAGTATCAGCAGATGAGCGCACATGTGACTATTAGAATATACAAGCAGGGACCTGCAAGAAACTTGTGGAAGCAGCCATCCCATTTTGGCCCCGCTTGCTTCCTCACCTCACCCCCATCCCCTTTCTCTGTAGGCTTCCCCCCCACACACACACACTCAGTAGCTGCCCAGAGCAATCCAGGCAGGCACACCGAGCCTTCCCTCCCCACAGCCCCACTCTTGGTAGCCTGCCTGCAGCAATCGAGGTGGGTGTGCTGAGGCTCCCCCCCCTGCCAGCAGCAAGCCTGGACTGCTCCAGGTAGGCTCGCCAAGACTTCCCTCCCTCCTTCTCTCTCTCTCTCTCTTTCCTTCTCCCTTTTGGCAGCTCACCCAGACTGCTCCGGGCAAACACGGCGAGGCTTCTGTACCTCTCTCTCCTCCTCCCTCTCTCAGTGGCTCGCCTGGACTGCTCTGGGCAGGCGTGCCGAGGCCCCTGCTGAGAGCTGCCATGGCCGCTGCTGGGGCCAGTGCAGCTCCTGTGCTGCACCGCCGCTGGCAGCCTGAGGAAACCGTGTTCTTTGCACTTGTGCAAATAACTTTTTAATTTTATTTTGGAAGGAATTTAAAACCCGTTATTTTTTTTAATTTTCAGATATTTCTGCAAAATTGGGGAGTCCAAGTTTAAAGAAGCATCTGTTTGGGGTAAGTGTGGCCCCTATCTGAGGATTTTAGTATCCACAGATAGGATTTTAGTAGCCACAGATAGGGAGCACAGTTGGGAGTTAGATATATAGATGATTACATGGGCCCAGAAGTTGATGGGAAGAAGAAGCTCTTTTCCCAGGAACTCCCTGAAAGTTGAAGCCAGCCCTGGCCTTGTTCCCTGTGTGATAACAATCAGATTATAAGCAAAAACTGTACACGTTGAGATCAGTGAAGAACCAGTGGAACACAATTAGCCCACTGAGTTCCTCAACCTGGGTCTTCAACGGTTAGTTCCCTTTGAAGGATATTTTATGCCAGAGTGGAACAGGCCAACAAAGGGTTTTTTGCTTCAGAAACTGGGAACCATAGAATACCCACAATATAAGAATCCTGCCAAACTATTTACAAACTTTCCCTTTTTATTTATTTATTTATTTATTTATTTTGGTGCATCTGTCTGGACTTTATTAACTAAGTTTTAACAAAAAATTTAAAAGCAGCAACCATGGAATGTGCGATTAATCAGCTGGATCAACTATTTGCTATGATAAACTCTCAAGATCAATCTATCATCCAAAAATTGGACATCATCTTAGACTAATTTAAAGATATAAATAACCAAGCTACTACAATGAAGCCAGATGTGGGAGCAGTGGACTTTCTAACTGAGAAAACGGCTGAAGAACAGAAAAATCCTATAAAGGAACCGGAAAGCCATGGTAAACAACCAGAGGCTGCACACCTTCAAGAAGGGACTGCAATAGATCAGCTGGCTACAATGGATCTGAATGTGAGAGACTTTGATTTCTGTCTTTGCAATTTGCCTGGAGAACTCTTTAATGCTGGCTTGGAAGATTTGAAGGGTGGAAAGGCTGGATTTACTGGGATTTTCCTCTACGACTTTGGGATGGAAGAAATCACAATGCAGATTTACTACGAGAACCCTATGACTGCAGAGGAAATTTTACCAACAACTTCCAAGGATGTTCTTCGACGTTTAGTGTTAAAGAGGAAAAGCGGAAGATGCTGGAAATTCCGGACAAAGGGACTGTTTAAAAGAGTTTAGATTATTGTCGAAGGCTTTCACGGTCAGAGTTCATTGGTTCTTGTAGGTTATCTGGGCTGTGTAACCGTGGTCTTGGTATTTTCTTTCCTGACGTTTTGCCAGCAGCTGTGGCCGGCATCTTCAGAGGAGTAACACTGAAGGACAGTGTCTCTCAGTGTCAAGTGTGTAGGAAGAGTAATATATAGTCAGAAAGGGGTTGGGTTGAGCTGAATCATTGTCCTGCAAAAAGTATCAAAGGTAATGTGCTAATCATTGTCCTGTAAGTATCAAGATAATGTGCTAATGAGGGTGTGGTATGTTAAAATGGAACCATTGTATCCTGAAGTGATCTGTTAATGTGTGAAATCCAAAGCTAATCTGCATGGCTATAGTTGACTGTAGTCTTTGTTAGTCTGGAGGTTTTCAGGACAGGAAGCCAAGCCTTATTAATTCTTAAACTCTCTTCTTTTCTGTTAAAGTTGTGCTGATGTTTATGAATTTCAATGGCTTCTCTGTGCAATCTGACAAAATAGTTGGTAGAATGGTCCAGTCTTTCAGTGTCTTGGAATAAGACCCTGTGTCCTGTTTGTGTCAGTCCATGTTCAGCCACTGCTGATTTCTCAGGCTGGCCAAGTCTGCAGTATCTTTCATGTTCTTTTATCCTTGTTTGTATGCTGCGTTTTGTTGTCCCGATGTAAACTTGCAGCAGTGTTACTCCTCTGAAGATGTCTGCCACAGCTGCTGGCGAAATGTCAGGAAAGAAAATACCAAGACCACGGTTACACAGCCCGGATAACCTACAAGAACAGAAAAGGAACTGGTTAAAAGGCTTTGGTGAAAATGGAACAATTTACTATATTAATATACTGGAAAGATAATTTGCAATTATGGGTGATTGGAAGACATGGAGGGTTTACAGAGAAATTGACTTTTAAAGGAGATAAATGTTACCTAGTGTTCCAATCTATTTATTATTAATGAAATTTACTAAAAAAATATATATTGTGTGTTAGTATCAATTAATTTTTAACGAATATATTCAATGCTTTATCTTTAAAATTGTATGTGATTTAGTTTAATGAATAAAATTAAAAATATTAAGATTGGAATTACCTATACTAAAGAGTACATAGGCTTATCGATGGATGGAGGAAGATGTAGGGGAAGTTTTCTTTTCTCTTCTTTTTTCTTTTTATATTGTATACTTTCAACAACAATATAATGCGTTCTTTTTTATGATTGTTATCATGTGTAGAAATGTATAGGTCTATCTGAAGTAGAAAAACAATAAAAAATATTTTTTTAAAAAAGATCTTCTGGTGATTCACGGTCCCTTTGGCAATTCAGGACACTGCCTTGCCGGAGCTGCACGAAAGGTGCACTTAGCCTGAAAGAACCGGTACATTAGTTTGCAATGAAGTAGTTAAATGATAGAGTTCAATGTGCTGGCTGGCTCAGTTACTTCCCAATCAGATTCTTGATGAACCAAACCATATTGCGAGAAGAAAGAAAGAGTGGGGGGGGGGGAGAGAAAAAGAAGCAAAGCTTTTGCTTGTGGTGCAGGATGCTGCACAACAGCGGCAAAATCAATAACTTTTAATTCCCTGTCCTTCTCTCGGTAAACATGATGGACTGCCAGCTGCTGTGCTCATACACCCTGACTGGCATTGCATGATGTCACTCTCATTTGCTGCCTTACAGCAAGCCTCACTCTTTCTCTCTGCTGCTATGACAAAACCCCATTCTGCTGTGGGAATGGGGAGGGGCACTTTCCTTTTCTGTGGGAAAGTCTGAGAAATGCAGCCTTTGAGCAATGCAAGTTTTGTGGCTTAAGACAAGCAAACAAACCCACATTTTGTTAATTCCAGTTATTGTTCTATCTTTAGAACGGAGTTCTTAAAACAGATTGACAAATGTTCATAACACAGTTACAGCCAGGCAGCAAGCAATACGCACAGACCTAATAAAAAAATATACAAACACAATTGTTCGCACAGCTGATCTCTGAAAGCTGCTATACACACAATGACAACTTCAGAAAAATTGCCTTCATCAGGCAACTGGAATAAACATGAATTTTCAAGGCCATGTTCTAGGTCTCTCATGTTACAAAAAGATTTAAAAAAATAGAGTAATGACTATTTATCTGCTACACTTTAGAACCTGCACTTTGGAGCCAGCGGGGTGTAGTGGTTAAGAGCAGCGGACTCTAATCTGGAGAACTGGGTTTGATCCCCTGCTCCTCCACATGAAGCCTGCTGGGCGACCTTGGGCCAGTCACAGTTCACTCAGCACTCTCTCAGCCCCACCTACCTCATAAGGTGCCTGTTGTGGGGTGGGGAGGGAAGGCGAAGGTAAGCCGCTCTCCTTATGGTAGAGAAACCAATTCTTCTTTGTCGAGTCACCTTACACAAGTGTTCTTATTTTGCCACCACTCCACCCACTAACCTGTATTATCCCTTCCTGCTCTCACTTCTCTACCATATCATTTCATTTTCTTTCTTTTCTCATCCCCCTCAGTGCTGCTAGTGTTCATAATGAAGGGGATATGGCCACACATGAACAAAATTGGTTAAGGCCCCCCGAAGTCCGTGTAGTGGAGGGGTCTGAAAAGGGGGGCTGTCCCTTTATTTGGGGCTCACTCAATTGTTGTATTTTTTGTTGCTGAGAGCAGTCTGTCTACAAAAAGTAGGTGTTTCAGACAGTGCTTTGTGAAACTGGGAACTATAAAAAAGCAAAGTCCCTAAATGGAGGGAAAAAGCCCAACAAAGAGAGAATCATCACACACCATCAAGTTGATGTTCCTACATCAGGGCAGAGCTTCCCATCTTTGACACAATGCAATTCCAGGCAAAACAATCCTAAGGGGGAGGGTACTTCTGGGGCGTCTGGGGACAGCACAGCTGCGCCATCTCCTGCGTGGTTTGCTGCACCGAGCAGCTCTCCAGCACTGCCGTAAGAGGCCCTGTGGTGGCAAAAGTGCCCGTTTTGATGGTGAAAGTGGCACTTATGCTGCTGTAGGAGTCACGCCGCTTCTAAACCCCTTTCACCTCCCCCCTTCAGAACTGCACTGTGAGTCTCCTACACACAGTCAGCTTTCATGGATGTGTTTTGTGGGAAAGCCTAAGAGAGCAAGAAATCACACTGCAGAGGTCATAACAGGGAGACACAGTAGAGATCTTGCCTCTCTGTCTTTGCAGCGTTGTTCAGCAGTGTGGTGATGCTGACTGCAGGTCAAGCAGTTGCAGTTTGCCACTTTCATAGAATCATAGAGTCGGAAGGGACCACCAGGGTCATCTGGTCCAACCCTTTGCACAATGCAGGAATTTCACAACTCCCTCCCCCACACACCCCCAGTGACCCCTACTCCATGCTCAGAAGATGCCCTCCCTCTCATGAACTGCCTAAGGTCATAGAATCAGCATTGCTGACAGATGGCCATCTAGCCTCTTCTTAAAAACCTCCAGGGAAGGAGCACTTACCACCTCCCGAGGAAGCTGTTCCACTGAGGACCTGCACTTGGGTGACTAACAGAACAATTGCTACTCATGACTAGGTAGGATGAAGATGGCTTACCAATGTCAGGACCAAGTCCATATAGCCAGCAGAATTCCCTCAATGCTCTTTAGCTTCTGACGCTGTGCCTGCAGCCTGAGATCAGTCATGAGAAGGGAAAGCACAGATTATGGCCTGGCTCCTTCTTTAAAAACTTGTCTCATGTGTGTGTTGGAGGGACAGGAATGGCATTTTCTCACAGATGCTGACAGATTTCAGGGTTAAACAAGATCTCCCCATGTCTTTTAAAGACAAACTGCAGCCATGGGGGAGGGGCATCATATTTTTGGGGGGCCATGCGGTAGGACAGAAGGGATTTAACCATTCTGCCTCCAGACAATTTCACTTATCGAAATCAGGGACCTAGCCTTTTATCAATCTTTTAAAGGAAAAAAAATACGATGGTTCGTCTTTTCTTTAAACTACTATAAGTGCAGTGAGCAGTCACAATTTGTGAAACAGTGCAGGAGAGCAAAGGTATAACTCCCTTTCTCATCCCCATGTGACTACAGTTCAAATTAGGGTTGTTCACATCTGTAGTGGTGGATAAAAAGACCCTGGGAAGATCCAATCACTGCTCCCCTATTACCTTGCCTGTTTTGAGTTTCAGACCGTGTAAAAATCAATGCCCCTTCCTGCTAATGGTGAGGAAAGGCTGAAAGTAAAGCATATCTTCAGCACTGTTTTCCAACAAAGCACTTTCCCAGTCCCAAGGCACAAAACTGGCCCTGGATAAAATGCTGATTTTTCCATCCTACACTAAAGATATTCTCAATATATTTAATATGGTATAGAAGAGTTAATTAATGTGATGCTCTTACAGTTCAGTGATTATAGATTAGGGATAAGGAACCAGAGGCCAAATCTGGCCCCAAAAGGCTTGACACAGGCAGTGCGAACAGCAAGAGAAGCTTTGGCAGAGCCCAGGCCTTATTATGCACCTCGGCTGCTCCCTCCCTGTACACAAGCCAAGCCATGGGGAAATGGCAGTGAACCGCAGAGGTGCTCCGAAGAGAGGCTCTGCCATCACCTCTGTTGCTGTTACAGACTGGGCTAAAGAGTGTTTTACCCGGGGTCACAGAAGTATGGGAGTGAGACAACTATGCTCAGTTGAAAATGCATCCTCTGTTAAAAATTAATTGCCAGTGAGAGTTATACTGCCTTGCATAAGATGAGGTCCATGAAGCATTACATGCAGGGAAGTTGCATGGGAAGGACTGCCAATGCTAGCTATGGCCCACAGGCTCAGCCTGGAAGGATCAACAGGTGTAAAGAGATGGTGACCAGCCAAGACTGGAGGGGAAAACAATCAGGATGAAAGTAATTCCCTGGCGCTGATGAAGGGGCGGGGAGGGGAAGGGACGGCCAGGAGAGTGCTTTTAAAGCTGACCTGGGGAACAGCTGGAGGCTAGCTGGGGGCGGAGAAGCTGTCAGAGAGGAGGAAGAAGCAGGTCAGCAGGAGAAAAGGAAGGAGGCTGTCAAGGAGACAACCCAGAGGCTGTGCCCAAAAGGAGAGAGCTGTGGAAGGTAACCGGGAGCGAAGGAAAGAGGGCTGCTGTGGAGAGGACGTTCCAAGGAGGGAGACCCCAGGGAAGCTGACTGACCTGGATCCAGGAGGGCCAACTCCTTTCCCTAATGCGAACGCCAGAGAACAGAAGCGAAGCAGCCAGGTGGCAGCAGAGCCAGACAGCAGATAAAAGGCGCCTCTGACTTCTCATTAGAAAAGCACACAGAACCCCTGGAGGCTTGGCTGACAGAGGAAACAGATGGGCTTGGGGAAGACTTTAGGGCACAGGCTAAAGAGATGGCATGGGGGCATGGACTCTAGATAAGAGACTTGTAAGGAGCCTGGGGCGCGGGGAAACTCTATATGAAAAAGAGGAAGGCCGGGGATGAAATTGAGTGTAAAGGGGAACTGGTGATGCATTAGGGTGGCCTATGAGGATCTGGGTAGGGCACTTAGCTGATGTGGCAAGGGTTTCCCTGGTCTGAGGCCACTGTAAACACCACACTAGCATTCCGCTCCGCAGTATGGATAGCTGATTCTATACAGTTATTCAATATATTTCACAGGACCAGCTTCTGCTGGTGTGGCAAGATACATTCTTTATACCCCTGCATCATTACAGTTGTATGCTTTAACAGCTTGGGGTATTAATTGAACACTGCTCCCTGCAGATTAAACACTGACACTCAGGGTCACAGTGAACTTGACAGCGATAATAGGAAACAGCTTTCGATATTCCTCTCATTGTAGAACACAAAGTTGAAGTAGTCTCACATATATTCAGGAAAAAAGTGAGAATCTAGAAGGCTTTGCAGGACTGGTTTTAATTTCTTTTAGATTTTAAGTTCATGTCCTTAAATCACACATGCTTGCATGAGAACAAATACTCAGGAGGCGAGGATACAAGAATGGATGAGATGAGGTAAGATTTTGGTGCATGTAACCACTTATAATGTCAGATTTTGAAAGTACACAGGCATGCTCATATCAATCGCACCCATGTCACATGAAGACACATGTGAATGCAGCTACACCTAGGGACAGCCAAAACCCAGTGGAGGAGTATAATTGATACACACTTCTGGAGCTGGAGAGCCCCAGCCAGGTTCACCATCATGACTGTGGACTGAACTGTGAACAACTATGAGTTCATTGTGCCTATGATGCCGATGAACAGCCTGCATCAGTGTATTGCAGCCTGAGAACTGCAGAGCTGGTCTATTCCGCGACTGCAGATATGGAGGCAGTTACAGCAAGTGAGGAATCGATAGACCTTGGATGAACCATATCATATTTGCACCACATATGGGAGCACCCAGGAATGTTCATAGAATCATAGAGTTGGAAGAGACCACCAGGGTCATCTAGTCCAACCCCCTGCATAATGCAGGAAATTCACAACTACCTCCCCCCACACCCCCAGTGACCCTTGCTCCATGCCCACAAGATGGCAAAAAACAAATAAACAACTAACCTCCAGGATCCCTGGCCATCTGGCCTGCAGAAAAATTGTTTCCTGACCCCAAAGTGGTGATTGGCATTTCCCTGGGCATATAAGAAAGGGCCACAAGAGCCAAGCACTGACACAACCCTTCCTGCCTCCCTTTCATGATCTGCCTAAGTTTACAGAATCAGCATTGCTGTCAGGTGGCTATCTAGACTCTACTTAAAAACCACCACCTCCCAAGGAAACCTATTCCACTGAGGAACCGCTCTGTCAGAAAACTCGTTTGATTTATTGTCGAAGGCTTTCACGGTCAGAGTTCATTGGTTCTTGTAGGTTATCCGGGTTGTGTAACCGTGGTCTTGGTATTTTCTTTCCTGACGTTTCGCCAGCAGCTGTGGCAGGCATCTTCAGAGGAGTAACACTGAAGGACAGTGTCTCTCAGTGTCAAGTGTGTAGGAAGCGTAATATATAGTCAGAAAGGGGTTGGGTTTGAGCTGAATCATTGTCCTGCAAAAAGTAACAAAGGTAATGTGCTAACCATTGTCCTGTAAGTATCAAGATAATGTGCTGATGAGGGTGTGGTATGTTAATATGGAACCATTGTATCCTGAAGTGATCTGTTAATGTATGAAATCCAAAGCTAATCTGCATGGCTATTGTTGACTGTAGTCTTTGTTAGTCTGGAGGTTTTCAAGACATGAATGGCTTCCTACAAGAATCTTTTGATTTAATTTCAACAAACAATTTGTTTCTGGTCTGACCTTCTGGGGCAACAGAAAACTCTGCACCATCCTCTATATGAAAGCTTTTCAAGTACTTGAAGATGGCTATCATATCACCTCTCAGTCATCTCCTCTCCAGGCTAAATATACTGAGTTTCCTCAACCTTTCTTCATAGGACTTTGTCTCCAGACCCCTCACTATCCTTGATGCCCTCCTCCGGACACGTTCCAGCTTGTCTATACCCTTCTTAAATTGTAGTGCCCAAAACTGAACACAGTACTCTAGGCGAGGACTAACCAAAGCAGAGTAAAACAATATCATCACTTCGTGTGATCTGGACACTATAAGTCTGTTGATACAGCCCAAAATCACATTTACCTTTTTTTTACCTACCGCAGCACACTGCTGACTTATGTTCAGTGCATGGTCTACTTTGACCCCTAGATCCTTTTTGCACACACTACTGCCAAGACAATTCTCCCCCATCTAATAATTATGCATTTGATTTTTCCTACCTAAATGCAGAACTTTACATTTACTCCGTTGAAATTCATTTTATTTGTTTTAGCCCAGTTTTCCAGTCTGTCAAGATCATCCAGTATTCTGGCTATGTCTTTTACCGTATTTGCTACCCCTCTCAATTTAGTATCATCTGCAAATTTAATAAGTATCCCCTCTAATCCTTCATCCAAATTATTTATAAAGATATTGAACAACAGAGGTCCTGGGACAGATCCCTGAGGCACTCCACTTGTCACTCCTCCCCAACAGGATGAGGAACCATTAACAAGCACTCTCTGGGTGCAATCTGTCAACCAGTTACAGATCCAGCTAACAGTAATAGGATCCAAACCACATTTTACCATTTTGTCAACAAGAATATTGTATGGAACCTTATTAAAAGCCTTACTGAAATCAAGATAAACTATCTCTACAGCATTCTCCTGATCCAGCAAGATAGTAACTTTCTAAAAAAGAAAGAAAGAGAGAGAAGGTTGTTGTTTGAGTCATGACCTCCATGGTACAAGTCAGACTTTCCTTGCTATACTAACCCTGACTAAGGAGTCACCTGAAGGTGGAGAAGGCAGTGGTGGTCATTCTTTACACGCTAACAGCTCTGTCAATGAGTCCTCACTGAGTCCTCACTGTAAGGACAGCCAGGACAGTCCTGTCATGCAGACTGAGCCCGACTTCATATTATCCTTTGCTTGCACCAGGGCTCAAAGCCTGCATAGACCTGCCTAGCCAGCATGTAGGGGATCTGCTTGATATTCAGAAAGCCACCAGAACAGTGGTATGTTCTAGGACAGTTGATTCGGTTCCATCTGAACTGAAAAACAGCCGAATTTGCCCCGATTCGGCGGTTTCTAGTTCGGATAGAACCAAAGTAAAAAAAGGCGGGAAAATGACGAGCCGAACTTGGTGAGTTTGGGCAGATGCTGGATAAATTCGTACAACTTCTGCACCCCAGAATCAGCATTCTCCTGCAGCCAATAGGTGGCCAAGCTGGGTGTCAGCCCTTGGCCCACAGAACCAGAAATCACCACAAAGTCATATAGAGTCCAAACAGATGGCTTTTACTGATCAAATAGGCATACAGTGCAAACGAATAAAATGACAGCTATGAAAGGCTCACTAGCTGGGAGATATTATAAGGCAGGAAAGGCGGGAGATTACATGCAGGAATACAGTTTCCCAGGAGCTGAGTTTTCCCAGGCTTAGGCATGCGACCTTGGGGGGCAGACAATACAGCACAGAGACGAAACCGAGATAGCAGCCTGACATTCTGCTCCCCTCAAGGCCCCCTCCCAGTTCGCAAGGGGGCTGGCCTGTCCGGGTAAGCAATGTGAAAGGCGTCGACGAGGTCGGGGGCGGAGACATCCTGTGCGCGCACCCATTCGTCATAGGCAGGGGGGAAATGTTTCCAACGAACTAGATATTGGAGAGTGCCATGGTGAATACGGGAGTCAAGGATCTTGGAGACTTCGAAGTGTTCTTCCCCCCCCACCATGATGGGTTGCGCAGGCGGTGGGTCCGGATGCCACCGTGGAGAAGCAACATGGGGTTTGAGGAGGCTTATGTGGAAAACAGGATGCACACGCCTCAAGGATTTGGGGAGAGCCAGTTCCACTGTGACAGGGTTTATGACCCGAGTAATGGGGAAAGGGCCAATGAATTTGGCGCTGAGTTTATGGCACGGTTGGGTGGAACGGAGGTTTTTGGTGGAAAGGTAAACCAAAGCACCCACTTGCAGATCACCCCCGGGGGAGCGATGTTTGTCAGCTTGCTCTTTGTATTTACGTTTGGCCCGGTCGAGGTTGCTAACGAGCCAGGGCCAAGTGGTACGGAGGGCGTGTGCCCAGGAGGCAATGTCGGGGTTCCCCTCCCCCTCTACATCATCTGTAGGAACGATGGGACTGAAATCTTGTCCATACACAGCAAAAAACGGGCTAAAACCTGTGGATTGATGCATGGCATTATTGTAGGCATATTCTGCTAAAGGTAACAGTTCCACCCAGTTATCCTGGTGGTAGTTAACATAACAACGCAAATAACATTCAAGTACAGCATTGACACGTTCAGTTTGACCATCAGTTTGAGGATGGTATGCGCTAGACAATCCCTGTTCCACCCCCACCAACTTGAGGAAAGCTTTCCAAAACTTAGAAACGAAACCACTTCCGCGGTCACAAATTATTTTACGCGGAAACGAATGTAAACGAAATATATGCGTCACGAAGAGGCGGGCCAGTTTCTGCGCAGAAGGGATCCCTGCACATGGAATCAAATGTATTTGCTTAGAAAACAAATCAGTAACAACCCACAACACAGTTTTACCCCCACTGAGAGGGAGATCAGTCATGAAGTCCATAGCAATTACTTCCCAAGGTCTGCTGGGCGTTTCAAGAGGTTGTAGCAGTCCCGGGGGTTTGCCCTGCGATCGTTTCGCAGCGGCACAAACGGGACAGCTGCGGATGAAGGAGTCAATGTCGGAACGCATTCCCCCCCACCAGAACTGTCTGCGCAATAAGTGAAGGGTCTTCAGAAACCCAAAGTGCCCAGCTGTTTTGGCTCCATGAGCTAAATGTAAAACGTCCTTCCGGAGAGCTCTGGGTACATACAATTTTGAGTCTTTGTACCAGGACCCCCCTTGTTCCAACACACCAGGAGGTAGGGTATGAGCGGAACGTTCTAAAAGGCACTGGTCCCGAAGGACAGTTAAAAAGGATTCGGAGATGGGGATTTTGGAGGGAGCCCCCCCGTCGGTCTTGGAGATCTGAGAAACAGTTATAGGGTTAGTGCTTACGTGCGGCGGCGCGCAGACTGCAGGCGGCTGAGCGGTCGGAGGGGTAGGAGGGGCGGGAACTCCGGTCTGTTGCGGTGGCGGCTGGGCAGCCGGTTGGGCTGGCGGAGCTTGCGAGTTAGGGAAGGTGTGTTGATGCTGGGATCGGGTTTGCACAGCCAGCATAGGTAGGGCCCCACGTTGCATAGGGGTGAACAGAGAGTTGGTAGGTCTTTCGAGTTTTACCGGATATTGTGGTAAACGGGAGAGGGCATCCGCGAGAACGTTCTGCTTCCCAGGGACGTGCTTCAGGGTGAAACGGAACTGAGCAAAGAACTCCGCCCACCGTTGTTGTTTCGCCGACAGCTTATGGGACCCCGTGAGGGCAGCTAGATTTTTGTGATCGGTCCAAACTTCAAAGGGTACTTTAGACCCTTCCAAGAATTGCCGCCATAAAGTCAGTGCATGATGAACTGCAGAGGCCTCTTTCTCCCAGATGGGCCAGTTTAATTGAGCGTGCGCCAATTTTTTCGAAAAGTAAGCGCAAGGGTGAAGAAGACCGTCCGGTCCTTGTTGGAGGAGAGCCCCTCCCATGGCTACATCGGAAGCATCGACTTGCACAATGAACATTTGATTTGGGTCTGGGTGCCGTAGCACCGGCTCCGAAGTGAAAAGGCGTTTGAGGGCCAGAAAGGCGGCTTGGCATTGCTCAGGCCATAGGATTTTTGCGGAGGGCAAGGCAGCCGAGCTTACTTTCCCCTTAGTTTTCAGCAGGTCCGTAATGGGTAGAGCCACTTGGGCGAAGTTAGGGATGAATCCCCGATAGAAGTTTGCAAATCCCAGAAATTGCTGTACTTGCTTGCGGTTGGTGGGGGGAGTCCAATCGAGGACGGCTTGGACTTTGGCGGGGTCCATGCGAAGACCTTGGTGGGAGATGATGTATCCCAAAAACGTGAGTTTGCTTTGGTGAAATTCACACTTAGCTAGTTTAGCGAACAGTCGATGGTTACGCAGGCGTTGTAGAACTTCCCTGACCAGAGTCACATGCTCGTCCATAGTTTTCGAATAAATGAGAATGTCATCTAAGTAGACCACCACCCCACGATATAGAAGGTCATGTAGGATTTCATTGATGAGTTGCATGAAGACCCCCGGGGCCCCTTTTAATCCGAACGGCATTACAAGGAATTCATACATTCCGAAACAGCTAGAGAAGGCAGTGAGGTGCTCATCTCCTTCGCGGATACGGACTCGGTAGTAGGCTTCCACCAAGTCTAATTTAGAGAACACACGGCCTTCCTGTAATTGTCCCAAAATATCCGATATTAATGGGATAGGATAGGCGTTGGTCTGGGTAACCGCATTGAGCTTTCTGAAGTCAATGCACAGGCGAAGGTCGCCCTCTTTTTTCCGGACGAAAAACGCGGGGGCCGAGTTTGGGGCATTCGAAGGGCGAATGAACCCTCTGGCGAGGTTTTTGTCCAAAAAGTCCCGGAGGACAGTGCGCTCGGAAGCGCTCATAGGGTAAATCTTACTTTTGGTTAATGTGCAGTCCTTCACTACTTCAATCGCACAGTCTGAGGCCCGGTGGGGGGGTAAGGCATCACATTCCTTAAGGTCGAAGACATCTTCAAAGTCCCGGTACACAGCGGGTAGAGCCGGTGGTACTGGGGCAGTAGAGGTTAATGCTGGAACGGGCGGAAATGGCAGAGCAAAGTTTTGCCGATGCTGGTCGCAGGTGGGACTAGCGAAAGAGATAGTGTTTGTTTCCCAATCAATACTGGGACTATGTCCCTTAATCCAGTTAATTCCTAAGACCACTTCAAATCGGATGGGGGCTATAGTGAAGTCTATTTGTTCCCAGTGGGAACCAATTCCCATTGCCACCCCTATGGTGCGATGATCAACTGGACCCCCCTGGAATTGGCTCCCGTCCATTTGAGCAAATTGGACGGGGGCGGGTAAAGCCTCTGAGTCGGCTCTGAGTGCAGCAAACGTGGCTTCGCTTATGAGAGTGCGACAGCAACCGGAGTCAATTAGTGCTTTGACGGGGATTTGAGGACCTCCGTTAAGTTGTTGTAAAACTGCATCTACGTAGACGGTGGAGTCCACTTCTTTGATTTTGGTAGGAGCATTCGGTTTGATAGGAAGATCCTGAGAGGTCTGTGGAGATGCTCCATTCACCACAGACCGGAGCCGTTTTTTGACAAGTCGAGGGGAGATTCCAGGTTTAAGGCTGGAGAAATCCAAGGGTTTTCCTCATCCGAAGAGGGAAAGCTGTCCCCCAATGGGGCACTTGTAATCCGAGACCCGGCGGGGTCGTTGGAAGCAGGCAGGGAGGCTGGGTCCCCGGCATGGAGTGCAGAGGGTGTGGGCCTTCCCGGAGCTGCGCTGCGGGTGGCCGCGGTGCCTTTGCGTGGTGGACGACCTCGGGCGCGGGTTGTCGTGCTGGGACGAAATAATTCCTGGCGGCGTGGACAAACGGCTGCAAAGTGGCCCATTTCTCCGCATGTAAGACAGGCACCCCTCTGAAATCGGGCTTCACGTTCCTGGAGCGGACGTGGGGGATTTCGTGGGACGAGCAGTGGTGCCTTGGGTTGAGGCTTTGGGGTGCCCTTCTCCTTGTGCTTTTGACGGACGAGAGAAATAAAATGGCGGCGGCTTTCCACTTCCTCGGCTAATAGGATCCAGCCTTCGAGGGTATCGGGATCGCCCCGCATGTAAGACCAGTTCAGAATGTCAGGATGCAAGGCTTCCCTGAAATGATGGATTAGGGTGGTCTCGGGCCAACCTACAATTTTACTTGCCAGTCGCTGAAATTCATCGGCAAATTCTCGAACTGTAGCAGAGCCTTGTTTTAATTGTAAGAGTTCCGTTTTGGCTCTTTCTCCCAGGAAGGGGTCCTCAAACCTCCTTCTCAGGGCAGTCATGAAGTTGTTGAGGGAACGAATCGCACGAGAGCGGGTGTCAAACTGAAGGACCATCCAGTCAGCCGCTTTGCCTGTCAGGAGGGAAGCTACGTACCGCACCCGGCTATCTTCCGTGGGGAAAAGTTGACCTTGTTCTCGCATTTAACTGTCCACTTGATGCAAGAAACAAGGCAAAGTCTCAAGAGATCCGTCATACGTAGTCCTCAATTTGAGTTGCTTCCAAGGGCCGGGCGCGGGTTGACCCGGTTGCACGGGTGGTCCGGGCGGAGGAGCAACAGGAGCTCCAGGAGGCAAGGGTGGAGCAGGCACATTAGCAGGTGGTTGCACAGGTGGTCCGAGCGGAGGAGCAACAGGAGCTCCAGGAGGTAAGGGTGGAGCAGGCACATTAGCGGGTGGTTGTACGGGTACCCCCTGACCCGGTATCGGAACGGGCTGTCTCTGAGCTATCAGGGTTTGTTGTAATTGCCTGTTCTCGTGAAGCATAAGTTCCATTACTTCTTGGAGTCGATCAACACGGTCGGAGAGCTCCCGATTCTGGGCTCGTAAAAGATGAACCTCCTCACTTGGGCCACCAGTAAGATGAGGCTTACTGGTTCGGAAGCTCGTGGCCCATTGAGAGCTATCCCCATATAAATCCTCGTCTTCAGACTCATCTGAGTCTCGACGTCGGTCAGCCAAACGGCGTGCGCGTTGGGTCGCACGCGACGGGACAAACGCCGGGGAAAAAGTTAGACCTGATAGTCCCAGTACATAGTCCTTGGGGCGCGTGTCCACGTTCGCCTGATTCCGTGCTGCAGCCGCCCTGGCTGCTTCCGCCGCCTCTCTCTCTCTTGTGACCCTAGCCGCTTCGGCGGCTTGCTGATCCGCAAGAACTTTGGCGTTCTCAAGTCTTAGGGCAGCCTCTGCTGTAATGCGCGGCAAAAGTTCTGTCTCGAGGAGCAAGAGTATGGGGTCAGGTTCCCCGCCCAGCAGAGGTTGTACTCGAACCGCTAGTGCGGATGCCTCGGCTCCAAACGTCGGGGTCAAAACTTGAGCCAAGGTGGCTACCGGGGTGTCCTTTGTACATTCCACAAGGAGAAGAGCGGTGCTAATAGCGACTCGCTTGGCCTCAGCCTGGCAGCTGGCCGCATCCGGGATCAGGGAAAAACCCTCCGGCGGGGCTCCCGCCATGGTAGAAAGAGTTTGTCGAGAAATAAGAGTATCCAAAAGTCCAGTTAATATTTGTAAATCCTCAGTCGCCAATCGGGCATCGTCCAGTAATTGATCCAAGTCCTGAAGATCTAAACGAGCATCAGTATCCTCCGATGTTAACATCCAGAGACGTCCTGTAAGAGATTGCCACTGCGCGTGTACCAGTCCCCTCAAGCGGCAAACCTCTCGGTTCGTCCGGAAAAGTTCTGCGATTAAGTCCTGTAACAGAGTAGGGTCCTCTGAGAAGGGCTCCAGGGTAGTAGATCACCTGGAGAGCTGCACAGCTCCCATCCAAGTGGCAGGCGAACCCCCCTGGGCTCCAGCCTGGCTAGGAGAACGGTGAAGATGTGAGATAGCTGTCATAATGTCAGCCCTTGGCCCACAGAACCAGAAATCACCACAAAGTCATATAGAGTCCAAACAGATGGCTTTTACTGATCAAATAGGCATACAGTGCAAACGAATAAAATGACAGCTATGAAAGGCTCACTAGCTGGGAGATATTATAAGGCAGGAAAGGCGGGAGATTACATGC
This sequence comes from Euleptes europaea, assembly GCF_029931775.1. Taxonomy (NCBI): domain Eukaryota; kingdom Metazoa; phylum Chordata; class Lepidosauria; order Squamata; family Sphaerodactylidae; genus Euleptes; species Euleptes europaea. The sequence goes on from NC_079317.1 coordinate 40,322,336, forward strand.
AGGAATACAGTTTCCCAGGAGCTGAGTTTTCCCAGGCTTAGGCATGCGACCTTGGGGGGCAGACAATACAGCACAGAGACGAAACCGAGATAGCAGCCTGACACTGGGTCTTCTTCTGGTCAATCAGTCGTGGATGAGTGCGTGAGCCCAGCCGCTGTGCGGCCCGGGGAGAAAGAGTGTCTGTGTGTATGTGGGAGAGAGAGATCCCCGTGGGGGGGGGGTGCGTGTGCATGGTCCTGGGTTGCTGCGCAGCCCGGGGGGGGAGAGAGAGTGTGTCTATGTGTGTGAGAGATCCCCTTGTGTGGGGGTGTGTGTGTGCGTGGTCCCGGGTTGCTGTGCAACCTGGGGGGGGGGGGAGAGAGAGAGGCCATTTATGCACGGGAGGTTTTGCCTTGGATTTGCCACTCTCTAGATGCACATTTCCCCCATCCAAATTCTCCAAACTCAAAAATAAGCTCCCATGCAGAGTTTTGAGAATCTGGACGGGGAAAATGTGCACCTAGAGAGTGGCAAATCCAAGGCAAAACCTCCCGTGCATAAATGGCCAGAGAGTCTGTGTGTGTGAGTCTGTATTCCTTCCATTGCTGCTGCTCCTGTGCTGATCCTGTGCTGATCATGAGAGATCCTGAGCTGAGGTGACCTGCTTCTGCTTGCTAGAATCAGTATGGATTACCCCTCCTGATCCCTGCTTCTGCTGGAAGAGAAGACACCCACACTTTGACCCATGTTGGAGCTTTTCTCTATAACATTTTTCCTGTGTGTGTGTGTATGTGAGGGGGGAGATTCTGTGGAGGGGAGCCAAAGGGGGGATGTTCTGCTGGGGGGGGGGGTTGATTGCCTCTGCGCTAGTGGGTTTTTTTTTGTTTTCACTGGTTGCCACCTTCGTCTGGAGGTCAGTGTGGGTCGGTGAGTCTCTCTCTCTGGCTGCACCATTGTTCTCCTTTGTTTGGAATTTGCATCTTCTTGTCGTGGGGGGGCTGTTCTGCTTGGGGGGGTTGATTGCCTCTGCGCTAGTGTTTTTTGCTGTTTTCACTGGTTGCCACCTTTGCCTGGAGGTCAGTGTGGGTCAGTGAGTCTCTCTCTCTGGCTGCCCCATTGTTTTCCTTCATTTGGAATTTGCATCTTCTTGTCACGGGGGGGGGCTGTTTTGCTTGGGGGGGTTGATTGTCTCTGTGGGCCATGTCCGTAGAATCTGAGCTTATGCCTTCTTTTGCACGTTAGGGGGGAGGGAATGGCGTGTAGCGAGCGTGCATGTGTGTATGTGCCAGTGGTGTCGTGTGCCGTACAATGCAGCATCCTGCTTATTCCCCCCTCCCCGGCCCCCCTGTGGGTGTCCCTGCTCAGGATTTCTCCTTTCCTCTGACAGTTACAGCTCAGCCACTTTGTCTCCTCCCTCAACTCCCCCCCACCCCAGTCTTTGTTGTTTTTGGGTGCCCCCAGGGCTGAGGAAGCAGTGACAGGTGGAAGCGAAATGTAGAGGAAAGGGTGGGCAGTCCTGATCCTCTGGCCTGCTTACTCGGAAGTAAGAGCCGCAATGGGGCTTTGCTCCCAAGGTAAAGTGGCGCGAATTGTAAACAACAACACCTTTTATCAGTCCACAACAATGGGAGGTTTTGCCTTGGATTTGCCACTCTCTAGATGCACATTTTCCCCATCCAAATTCTAAAATCTCAACAATAAGCCCCCCTGCAGAGTTTTGAGAATTTGTCTGGGGAAAATGTGCATCTAGAAAGTGGAAAATCCAAAGCAAAACCTCCCGTGCGTAAATAGCCAACGAGAAACAATGGGAGGTTTTGCCTTGGATTTGCCACTCTCTAGATGCACATTAAGGATTGCCTGCTCCCATTCATTCCAATGGGCGGATCGGGGGACCCCTTCCAGACCCCATAACTCGGGACCCCCTGACCCAATCTTCATCAAACTTGGGGGTTCTTGCAAGTAGGGTCCCTCCAAGCTACCCTGAAAGTTTGGGACCTCTACCTCCAACAATGCCCCCTGGAGCCCCGGAAAGCCACGAATGTGCTTTAAATGGCTTTATTCAGCCAAATTTATTTGGGAACGCCGAATTTCATGCCGAATTCCACGGATCTGAATAGGGGGAGTTCAGACTTTGGCGTTTCCCAAATAAAAACGGGCCAAATTTTGCCAAATCGGAATTTTACCGAATTTATTTTTTTCCAACAGCCCTAGTATGTTCCCCAAATACTGATTGGTATGAAATCCAGCAGCAACTTGACACCAACCTGTCTTTGAAAGACGTTATTACAGATAGCATCTTCTGAACCTTCCAAGTTGTATTCAAATAGTTTGAGAACTGTCAACTACTTTAAATAATTAATTTTGTATTAATTGTCTCCTATAGGGATTCTTCTGTACATTTGGTACATGCAATAAAGGCAACAAAAATCAACAGAATACCTAGAGGGTATAGTAACTGCTTTAGATACATACCAGTTGAATAATTCATTATTTCAATTTATTTGTAGTGGCTTGGATCCAGACCTAGATGTTTCTGCAGGTGCACAAATCCCCCCCCATTATATAAATCCCCCAGGGGCCCCCTCTCCCACAGGAGCAGGATTGGGGGGGATTTCAGGCTGCTGCAGGGGGGTAGGTGAGGAAAACTGCATTCCATGGGCAAAAATTCTTGCAACTGTTGAATTCAACCCAATTAATCATAATGTTGTACAATGATCATATTGGTTGGATTATCACTTCAGATTTTCTTTTTAAACCAACTGCATGCGCATTACACTGACGACATACATGAGACCCAGTCAGCTGTATTAGATTTAGAATCCTGAGAGACATGGCAACAGTAGATATTGCCTATATATCAGCTTTTATATGTGTGCGTGCGAGTGTGATGCTTCTGTATGTTGGAGTAGCATTTATCAAGTATGGCCGTCCAGCAGAGGGCTCCTTTGAAACAGAACATGAAAAAAGACGGCAGCCTCCCAAAACATAATTGAAACGTATAGAGATTTCAGATGTAGTATATATGGATAAGCTTTTCCAGTTATTTTAGAGAAAAACAGATTTAATGCTTTGAGGCTCTGATTACAGACAGCTTTGGTAAAGGGTATTAGGCACATTTTCATGAAGCCCATGGAATAAAAGATACAGCATAAAAATGAACACGTGTCCTATTTAAAAATATATACAGTCTTAGACTAATTCTTAGGTAACAGTACTGTCCGTTTGTCCTCAACCTTTGGATATTCAAAGGAGGGCATAATTTTCATTTAGTTCCCTTTCTACTTTCATATTTTTTTGCTCAAAGCAAAGTGTTCAGGTTGTGTAACTTTTTTATTGGGATTATTTTCCTTTAGCCAGTCTGACGTTTTACATTAATTCAGGTTGCATATGACTTTGTTACACTAACCTCCTGAACAGTTTACACAATTTTCAGACTGTTCAGGACAACTATCCCCAAAAACCAGAGAACTTATATAGAAATGCTGGCCATAATCTGGACACTGGTTGAACTAGTCACAAAACAAAGGGAACCTTCCCCTGCGAAATGGGCATGCAAGGAAGAAGTAATTTTAGTTTTGAAAGAAGACCCTGAGAAAATAGTGAGCCTTCTAACTTCCATTCATACAGTCTGTTAATTATGGCCAGACTAACTGGCTTTGAGGATTCAGAACCAGGTTCACTGAATATGGGAGTGGGGGCAGTATGGAATGAGGCTGTGATATTGGAAAAGGAGTCAATTAACTATTCCCATTAGGGTAATTTCTTGGATCAAAAGTTCTCCCCCTCCCCCAGCCTCTTTAAACCTTGGTAGGAGAAAAATGATGGCTCTCCTATGGCTGTCTTTTTTTCCTGTACTGGGGCCTAAAGCAGCCAGGGGACATTGTTATCAGAAATAATACGTGGTAGGGAGGATGGACTTTTGGCAGTGCTGTAGTCTTGAGTTGTATTGGAGGTCCCAACTGCTTTTTTCAGATAAATTGCATATTAGGAGATCCAGTCATGAATCCCTGATGTCACAAGTACTTCAGTCTTTAGAATTCAGAATTAAAGTGTACCTTTACAAGCAATTCAGTCTTGTGATGAGGCAGACCCAGGACAGGCATCATTCAAGGACAGCCAGCCTGGGCAGTACCCCAACCTTAGTCACTTATCCCAGCATTCCAGAGTTCTGGACAAAAACAGAATCTGGTGTGCATGTGGCACACGTGAAGGCCGATCTATTTTCCAAACAACACCTACACACAATACTATTGTCCCACCATACTGTGTTTATGGTATGAAGAGGTCTGAATTTCTGTGCTTTATATTTTACTGGCATAGGAAGGTAGGTAGGTAACGCAAAGAGGTATTTGAAGAGAAGAGTACTAGTTGAACAGGCAACAACAGAGAGAGCTGGCATCAGATGGTTCAAGAGCAGTGTACTGGTGGCAGAGCACTGGCTTATGGCCAGTTTTGTCCCATCTGCCTGGAATGTGGTGGCTCACATGTGGATGTGGTGATCAATGACATTTATTAGTGCATCCAAATGGAACATTTTACTTAGAAACTCACTGGATTTGTCTGGACTTGCTCATAAGAAGGCATTTGAATGTTTTGCTTCATTTTTAATTAGCTGCAATATTAGCTTTTAAGGTACAATAAATTGGAGCTGGCAGAGCAGCATAGGTGCAGGGTGCTTGAAGTGGTAAAATGTGTTCAGCCAGTCCTGGAACCAAGAGTTTCTACATTACTAGATAATTAAAACTCAAGTAACATGTACTATTGTCACATGTCATGAATCATAAGCTACATTGACCTCAGGTTTTCTAAGAAATGGAAGCATCAGTATCCTGATATGGAATGTATGTAAAACAATGGCTCTGCTTACAATATTCAGTCAGACTGGACATAAAAGCTACATCTTTTTGACCAATGGGCTTAAATACATTGTTTTCCACTTGAAAGCAGTAAGGCTCAAAAGTATTAGGCAGAACTGGGTCCAGTGACAGGACCAAACAATCTACTGGACTTACTAATGGTCCTGACTTTTTCCCATTGATGCACTGAATTATTCACCTGGTCCAAAGTGCATTTTCAAGGATATGCACAAATAAACATCATGATCCATTGGTACCTAATGTTAACCCAAAGCCTCGTAAAATTAAAGCAAACACCAAAGTAAAAGTATGGTCTGAGAACAACCTAGCCCAAAATTGCACATGCTTACGCATCTATTCCCAGTTCCTCCCTTACCTTTTCTGTGTGTCTAGTAGTTAAACACTCTCTCTTCCCTCTATTCCCATCCCAATACAATTCCATGCACAACGTTTCTTCTCCCCATTTACTGTAACTTAGAAGAAATTGAGAAGGGAGGGGAATTGGCTGATGCACTGAGAGCAGCTGGATACAGCTTCTTGCATCCAGTCGCCCGAGAAAGGAATTATCTTATGTAACTATTCTACACAACTCCCTCCCCCGACTTCCTCTAAGCCCCTAGGAGGTGGCCTAGAATTGAGAATACCCTTAGCAGAGAATGAAACACCCTGGTGTGAAATCCCCTCAGCACATCTAGTCATCAAGAACTTTCCCATCATGCAGCCCTTTCTCCCAGCTGTTGTCTGGCTGTTTGGGCTTGCTGAGCTGTGGCTAGCCAGACCTTTTGCATCCTCAGAGCAGCAGCAGTCAGAGCAGCATAAAGGCTTCCCTAACTGGGGTGCATGAGAAGGCTTTCAATTAACATGCCATGGCTGCTGTTCAAAAACACATCAAACAAGGCTAGAGTGAGGGCATGTGTGCAGGGAGGGGCCTCGTATGTTTGCGTGGCTCCCAGAGGCTGGATGCAGCTGTTGGTAGCAAAGCATGTCCTTCTAGTGAGTGAATCCTTCACACAGTGCTCTCTGCATGCTGTGGCTAGGACTGAAGCGTATCTCCTTCTTCTATTAGTACAGATCCAGAATCTGTCCCTCTAGCTCGAGCATCAGCTGTTCAAGGCAGCACACACATCAGCTCAACAAAAACATGTATATTTAAAATAACCACGCCCAAGCTGTATACCTAGGGTTGCCAGGTCCCTCTTCACCACTGGTGGGAGATTTTTGGGGTGGAGCCTGAGGAGGGCGGGGTTTGGGGAGGGGAGGGACTTCAATGCCATAGACTTCAATTGCCAAAGCAGCCATTTTTTTCCAGGCGATCTGATCTCTATTGGCTGGAGATCAGTTGAATTAGCAAGAGATGTCCTGCTACTACCTGGCAGTTGGCAACCCTATGTATACCTGTGCCACAGAAATCTTGTGCACTAATGGGTTTCCAGTGTAAGATCACAACAGGCACTTGGTGCCTATTGCAGTGACACTCAAGACTTCTGAGAACCCTCCTTCACACCACCTAGACCCAGTCCCAGCATCATATGAAGGCAAACCATGTGACTTGCTATCGGCATGAATACATGTGAACTGTTCATTTTCCTCCATTTTGTTCTTCACATTCAGATCCCAGCTAGGGTTGTGAGGTCCCTCTTTGCCTCTGGCGGGAGGTTTTGGGGCGGAGCCTGAGGGGGTGGGGTTTGGGGAGGGGAGGGACTTCAATGCCATAGAGTCCAATAACCAAAGCGGCCATTTTCTCCAGGTGAATTGATCTCTATTGGCTGGAGATCAGTTGTAATAGCAGGAGATCTCCAGCTAGTACCTGGAGGTTGGCAATCTAATCCCAACCTTCCTCCAAGGAGCTCAAGACAGAGTCTACTGTTGCCCCATTTTGTTCCTCTGTCAGACAGATTAGGCTGAAAGATAGTCACTGGCCCAAGGTCACTCTTCTCCCTTCCTTTCCCTTTCATAAAGGAGGCACTGGATGTGTAGCCATCTACCAGCAATACCTTGCCCACTTCTCTAGCCCCCAGGGTGACCCAGGAATTTATCCCCCATTCCTCCCTCCCCTTGGCAGCCTTCATGGCATTGTGAGCTTTGTAAAGAAAGAACACTGGAAGGGGGGGGGGGCTACTTGTCTATTTTCCACACAAAATATTATTTTAACAACAAAGTAAGGTAACATGGAATTCTGTTATTTAATGTAGCACTTGACTACACAGACGGCTGTTTGAACGTACCGCTCTTGTGGGGCTTGTCATAATGACTGACATTTTCTGATATTGAGCTGGAAATAATATGGATATTTAATACTGCAGAGTTCACCTCAAGTAGAACGGAAGTGCTATTGTTACTGGCAGTCTGTATTGCTGGATGATTTCAGCTGACTCTCATACTGTGGAATGAACACATTTGTGCAACCTTTAATGTTTCATATTATGTATATTTAAAAAAAATCTCAAGAAGCACAGTTATGTATATTTTGTGCTTTCCCACTTGAATGTTGACTAAAAATCTACTTTTTAGATCTGTTATGCCACTCATGAATTTTTTACAGTATCCATCTGTGCATACCAATCTCTATTCTCCATGGTTCCACATTGTTTTGGCTAACTAACAGGCCCATATGTTGCCTTAATGTATTTCTACATAATGTTTGTGTGTTTTTTTAAAGAGCGGTGGGGAAAAAACAGGGGGAAACCACAGGTCTAAATAAGCTATAAAGAGTATCCACATACAGTTAGACTGTCTTTACAGAGTCTGAAGACATTATGATTCTGCTGCGACAAGCAGCATTTGTCTTCATTTTGTCTGACTGTCCTCATGTGTTATTATTAGTGGCTGTCAGGCTGCAGCGGGGGAAAAAATAACGTCACTTGACAAAGAAGTTGAATGCATAAATGCTATAACTGTACATCTGAAGCAGGGGAAAGTGTCTGCTATGGGGAAATACAAAAAAAACTATGTATAATGAAACTTTAACATACACAGATAATTGTTTGGGAAAAGGAAAAAAAAACCTCTGTAAATTCAGAACTAATTATTAATTTACAAAATTCTTGGTAGATGTGCATTCTGTATGTCAGCTCTGCTTTAAGGAAAGTAAAAATGCATTTGGAACAATCCCATGCATCCATTTTATTTCTGATAGCATCGATAAACACCAACATTATGAAGTCTTTATCATAAAATAAGCATTTGCTGAAATATTTTGTTTGTTTGTTTCACACACTGCTGAATCTCCTTGTATTTATTAGTCAACCACTTTCTTTGACAGAGCGATACTAAGCGGGTCTATTCGGAAGTAAGTCCCATGTTGTTTAATGGGGCTTACTCCCAGGAAAGTGCTTTTAAGGACTGTAGCCATAAACTTTGAGGTTTTACAAGTGTAGGTGGTTTTTCCCCATGTACAAATAAACTCCATCTCAGAAGGCAAGTTGTAATGATCATCAGCAACAGCAATCCTACTATAAGATTAATCTGTTCAAAGCACTCTGTGCCAACCATTAGTAGCAAGATGTGAGTCAAGATAGTTCTGCTAATATTGAGGAATGGTAACTGTTGCATTTATTTTGAAAGCAAACAAGGAAAACAAAACAAAAACAAGGGCCTAGAGTTCAGCCAAAATAGGAGTCCCGTTTTGTATAACCTGTGAAACAGGGTTCCCTATTTCAGGATGCTTTCTGGGTGTACAAAATGACCACCCTCTTTAAAGTAGTCACATTAGAAAGGCTACCTGAAGAATGATCTCCCTTCCTCCTTTATGAAAAGGAGATCCACACATATAGGTAGCATACTGCGCATACATTTCTCCAATATGCACAACTGCAAGATTGTCTGAACATAGGGATAGGGTTGCCAGGTCCCTCTTTGCCACCGGCGGGAGGTTTTTGGGGCAGAGCCCGAGGAAGGCAGGGTTTGGGGAGGGGAAGGACTTCAATGCCATAGAGTCTAATTGCCAAAGCGGCCATTTTCTCTAGCCGAACTGATCTCTATCAGCTGGAGATCAGTTGTAATAGCAGGAGATCTCCAGCTAGTACTTGGAGGATGGCAACCCTACATAGGAAATATGTGTATTTTTCATGTGCATACAGCTTCATTACACACATACTCTCCTCTTGAGACAACAAGGTGATTATATATATCAAGAGCATAGTGGTTAGCACTTGTCCCAATATCTGTGGTTGCCATCCAGGCTTCCAGTACACATGGATGTAACATCTGAAAAGGGCTAACTACTTCATTTAAATTTTCAATCTCAATTTAAATTTTAAATGACTGTTGCAGCCATTTTAAAGGAGTGCAATGCCCAGCGCATTTTCCTTGTCCTCTTTTGGCAAGTCCTTTCCAAACTGAAAGGTTATTTTTCCCTGGGGAGCGGGGTGCATTCTAAGAAAAAAATTATGCCTCTTCCCACACTGCAGTTACCTTTCACTGCAAAGATTACATTTAAAAAGGTCTGGGTTCAGGCAGACACCTGGGGAAAGAGGCACAAAGCATAGTCCAAACAAAGTCTGGGGTCAAAACACAGGTATAATAGGGTTTTTAATCAAATTCAGTGGGGCTAACACAGCACAGAACAGACTGTCCCAGATTCCCAGGTCTAGAGGCACACTGAGACAGCATTTTCCTAACAGCTTTGCTTAAGTTTACAAATACTAATTTTGACATTTTGCCAACAAATTAATTTTTTGAAAAAAATATCATATGTTGGTTTTACAATTAGGGTTGCCAAGTCCCTCTTCATCACTTGCCTGAAGAGGGTGGGATTTGGGGTGGGGAGGGACTTCAATGTCATAGACTCCAATTGCCAAAGCGGCCATTTTCTCCAGGTGAACTGATCTCTATCGGCTGGAGATCAGTTGTAATAGCGGGAGATCTCCTGCCACCACCTGGAGGTTGGTTGGTAACCCTAACTACAATAGAAAGGTAAAAATAAGTAGAGATTTGCATTCCATATCTCTGTCAGTTCTCTAATATAATTAGTACATCAACTCCCTACAAAGTGTGCTTAAATTGTTTGACCTTTTCCAACTTATTCTGTTCTATTTATTCCAGCAGTGGACATTGCATTTATATCTCACTCAAATCTACAGGGTGCAGAAACATGCAGCTCTTTCTTTCGATACAGTCCAAGAAGGGTACAATTTCTCTGCCTTCTCTCATCTTTCATTTTCAGATAGACTATTCTTTAACTGCAATCAAAGATTTTGTTTCTGAAGAGAATGCTCGGCCCACTATTCCTATTTTGGTTGGCAAAATGAGACAGTAGCCATGTTTCAAATCTTCCCCTTCACAGGAGTTGTACTCTGTCATTCTGTAAGTATAGTACTTTTGGAACTCTTCAATCAGTTAAGTGATTCTTATTATAAATTTTATAATTATGTTTTTGAAGGTTAAAAAAAAAGAATTGATGACTGAAATCTTTTCAGTTTTGCTTAGCTTTACATCCTGCAGAGTACAATGCAAAGATATGAACTGGCAAATAAATGTTTATAAGCTCATTATAACTGTTTCTCTCATTCAACATTACTAATTAGTTCTTCTGGTTTTCTCTGTCATTTCACTGCTTCCATTTTAGGTGGGAGGCCACACTAGCTACATCCCACCTATGAAGGCTTTTCAACATTCCCCAAAAGCCCCTTATTGGCAAACACCCCCTGTGCATTTCTGAGGTGTGAGAAGCTACTGGCAGAAGGAAAGGTTATCACTGCCCTCTGGCCATTCACGGAAGTATTTTGTGCAGGAACGTGGACCTCTTTAAATTATCATTTATTTTTTTACTTCATTTGTACCCAATTTTTCTATCCAACAGGGACCCAAGGTAGCTTACAACATCTTCCCCTTCCCTATTTTATCCTCACAACAATCTTCTGAGTAGGGCTGCCAGCTCTGAGTTGGGAAATACCTGGAGATTTGGGGGGTGGAGACTGAGCAGAGCTGGGTTTGGAGAGGGAAGGGAATTCAGTGGGGTATAATGCCATAGAGTCCACCTTCTAAAGTGGCCATTTTCTCCAGGTGAACTGATCTCTATTGTAATAGTGGTAGATCTCCAGCCACTACCTGGATGTTGGCAACTCTACCTCTGAGGTAGGTCAGGTTGAGAGTGTGACTGGCCCAAGGTCACCCAGCTAGCTTCCATGGCATAGTGAGGGTTCAAACCTGGGTCTCCAAGATGCTAGTACAATACTCTAGCCACTACACCATGCTGGCTTTCTGTTTATTTATTTTGTGTGTGTTAAACCATTAGAAATCTCAAGCCTAAGCAAATGGTATGTAATATTGTTAAGCCTAGAAGAGCTATCAAAGTTATCTTGCCTAGCTTCTTAACCAAGAGAAAAATCATACTTCCTTATTTCCCGGGGAACTTATGCCGGCCCCCAGGGAGCAATGCAAAGGCGCGGACCTTGTGTGCCAGTGCTGCTGTGTTCCTGGAAGCGAGTGCCTGTGCTGGAGAAGACAGTCCTGGGGTGTTCCCAGGAATGGAGCTACATTTAGGCAGCTTCCAAACCACTTTCGGCTCGGGAATGGACCTTTGCGCTGTGGCGGAACTTTGCCAGCAAATAGCTGGCGTAGCCCCATGAAGCTCAATGGGTGCGTTTCACAGGTTCATTATTTAAAACGCTTTTAAAATGTTCCTGGCCATGACCTAACTACACCCTGCCCCAGAAATGGGCTGTCAGAGATGGTTTCCCATTGCCTGCCTTAGCGTCACAACCCTAGTATTCCTTGGAGGTCTCCCATCCAAATACTAGCCAGGGATGACCCTGCTTAACTTCTGAGATCCGATGAGATTAGGCTAGCCTGGGCTATCCAGGTCAGGTAATAGTCCCCTTTAAACTAATGGGATTTAGTGCCAAGCCACAGTTAGGGAAAATCAGTAATCTCCCAAGCTGTTTTTTTTTTTTTTCTTCAAAATTCACACACTCCAAATTTGACTGGAATAGACATAATGTGGAAGGGGTATTCAACTGTTTTCCTGTCCCATTTCCTGATCTAAATTTGCCCCACAAAAGTTCCTTTTAATCCCATGGAGAAAATAAATTACAGGTACAGCCTTGGCTTGGATTGCCAGGTCCCTCTTTGCCACCGGCAGGAGGTTTTGGGGCGAAGCCTGAGGAGGGTGGGTTTGGGGAGGGGAGGGACTTCAATGCCATAGAGTCCAATTGCCAAAGCGAACTGATCTCTATCAGCTGGAGATCAGTTGTAATAACAGATCTCCAGCTAGTACCTGGAGGTTGGCAACCCTAGCTTTGGACTGTATCCAATCAAAATTTTCTGTGCACAGCAACATAGGGAGGGGTGGATTTAGATCAGGGAAAGCACAGGGGCAAGGCTTACATCACCCCACAGCTCCCTCTGCCACTTTTTAAAAAAATGGCAAAGCTGCTGTGTGCATGTTTATAATGGATGGCACAACTGAAAGCAAGGAAAATACAGTTTTTAATGCAGCGGGTATTTCCCCTCTTACGCAAATAAAATGATGCCCATATTTATTTTCTCTTTAAAATGTTACAGTCCCTGATAAGTACATTTCAAACACTTATAGTTAATAAAACAGGTTATTTTAGTGAACAGCTTGTGGCGTTTTGCTCACATTAGAGTTTGTTGCTGTTGTGTGTGAGCCATCATGTCACAGCTGACGTATGGTGACCAAGTAGGGTTTTCAGAGCAAGAGATGTTCAGAGATGTTTTGCCATTGCCTGCCTCTGTGTGGGCTCAGAGAGTTCTGAGGGAACTGTGACTGGCCCAATGTCACCCGGCAGGCTTCATGTGGAGGAGTGGGGAATTGAACCTGGTTCTTCAGATTGGAGTCCACCGCTCTTAACCACTATACCACACTGTCTCTCTTGTTGCTGTTATATGAACTTTAATACAATATCAGAAAACTACAGACATATAAAGTACAGCGACACAGATACAGCGCTTTCTTGTATTATTTCATATTTTAGTGTTACATTTTTCTTCTATACCATATTTTCCTCTTCTCTGTATATGCCAGATTTGTGTGTCTAAGGTGCCCCTACATCATTGTATTTTCTGCAGCAGAGTAATATGGTACTTATCACGATTTTGCATCTCTCTATAACCATCAGGTAGACAAAAACAAGATACCCATGAGGAAATCTTGTTACTCTTCAATTCATAGCATGCTGGTGGACAGGAAAATGAGTCCTATCCTGGAGTGGCCAAGGTAAGGACAGACAGCAGTTTGGAAAGCAGTTTTGTGAAGGTGAAAAATTATAGTTTTGTATGAGACTAAAATTGAAGAAAACTGTGACACAGTCTAGGGGGAGAGGTGGTACTTCTTGCCACTTCTTATTCCTCTGTGAATGAACCCACTCTGGCTTAGATCTGGGAATATATAGGCCTCCGAGTTACCTATCTGGGGCAGGGAATTACCTACCTCCAGCATCAAATGACCATCTCTGAGTAATTGAGTAACAAGAGGAAAAAATGGCCTCCACATAGTGATGCTCTAGGTAGGAGACTAGGAGAGACAGCTTTGTCCTCCCAGGCACTCCCCCCCCCCAAATCCCATAGCATTTGCCAAAGCTGTGGTGGGAACCCTATCAGTAGTGTAGTGCTTACAGTGTTTAGTGGGACTGGGAATTCCCACATTCAAATACCTACTCAGCCATGAAGCTCACTCCATGATCCCAGACCAGTCACCAACTCTCATTCTAACCTATTACATAGGGTTGTTCTGACAGTAAAATGTGGGGGGAAAGTAGACTACTCTCAGGAAGGGCAGGATAAAAATTATATATATAATGAAGTTTCCAAGTTGTCTTAAGTATCCAGGGGATTAAGTAAATTCAAAAATATTACACTGAATTCAAAATCAGCCTATATGCCAATGATATCACTGTATCTTTAACAGATACTGAAGCCTCTTATGTCTCAAGCTATTTTAACCAGAATGGTACAGTGTCAGGATATCAAATCAATAAATCAAAGCCTGAACTTTCAAGGATTGATTTAGACCAACATGTAAAAATGGAGATTCTTGAGTCTCTCTGACAAAGGTGGAATATAAATAAAATTCTCATGACTTAAAATGGGTCAAATACATTTCATGAAGAATAATTATAAAACCTGAAGTCTTGCTCTACAAGATAGAAAAAGTACAAGATGTCAAAGCTTCCCCACCTTTTGAGACAGAACTTACAACTCTTCAAGAGCAAAGGGACAATACACATAAGACTCAGCTGATATTTTCACCATATGTAGCCATGGAACAAATCTCATTTTACTGGCATATGAACTTGCATGATCCGCACATCTATAGAAACATGCTAGCCATCATGTATCTAAAAAGTTTAATGTTCAGAATACTCTTAAAGCTGAAGGGCAACTACCAATTTTAAATAAATTCATTCCTAACAAAGGTTATATCATTTTATAATAATAAAAGCAAATATTGAATTGGGTGTAGAATTCAATCTGGAAATCCTGTGTGAATGTCTGCCACACCATCAGGGTTGGAGGGTTGGGCAGAACTGACACATCCTCCAGAGTTACTCCTTGGGGCCTCAACAGGCAAGTTGAGGCCCCAAGTGGCAGGTTAGGTGGCAGGAGGGCTAGCATGTCCTCCTAGGCCTGAGTCTCTGACCCAAATGAGTGGGTTTCCAACCTCCAGGTACTAGCTGGAAATCGCCCGCTATTACAACTGATCTCCAGCCGATAGAGATTAGTTCATCTGGAGAAAATGGCTGCTTTGGCAATTGGACTCCATGGCACTGAAGTCCCTCCCCTCCCCAAACCCCACCCTCCTCAGGCTCTGCCTCAAAAATCTAGGTATTTCCCAGCCCAGAGTTGGCAACCCTACAAATGAGGGAGACTCCTTGGGATATACCTGCCCTTTCCTCTAGCGCTGTTGAAAAAAAAATTGGTAAAATTCAGATTCGGCAAAATTTAGCTCGTTTTTATTCGGGAAATGCTGAAGTCCGAACTCCCCCGATTCTGATCTGTGGAATTCGGCACGAGATTCGGAGTTCGCGAATAAATTTGGCCATTAAAAGCCATTAGAAACACATTTGCGGCTTTCCACAGCTCCGGGGGGGGCATTTTGGGAGGGTGAGGTCCCAAACTTTCAGGGTAGCTTGGAGGGACCCTACTTGCAAGAACCCCCAAGTTTTGTAAAGATTGGGTCAGGGGCCCCCGAGTTATGGGGTCCGGAAGGGGGGCCCCAGCCGCCCATTGGAATATAGCCATTTTAAACACAATCACGGCTTTCCATGGTGCGGGGGGGCATTTTTGGAGGTTGAGGTCCCAAACCTTAAGGGTAGCTTGGAGGAACCTACTTGCAAGGACCCCCATGTTTTGTGTAGATTGGGGTAGGGGTCCCGAGTTATGGGGTCCAGAAGGGGGGGCATGATCAGCCCATTTTGGAACGAATAGACCTTTTGGAGTTTGCAAACCCTTGCAATGCAAAGCAACATGCGAGCGACCATGGAAAGGAACAGAGGCGCGCTAACAATGCATATGCTATTTGTAAAAAACGCCTAGTTGGTGAGAACGAAGCTGACCAGCCCTACCCCTACGGTTTAAATGTATGCCCAGACACTCCCTAACAGATTTTATTAATCAACAACGCCTTTGCTTAAAGCCGTTGATCAAAACAGAGTTAGCAATAACTCAGCCCCACTCCAGGCAACCACCTAAAGCATCAGAATGGGGATAAACAGAGGGAACACACACAGCCCTGGCAGAGAGACAGACAACCCTCACTCCAGGCACAGTTGGCAGCCACCTACAAACGACCCAAGGAGGAGGTGGGGTGGTTGGCGAGTGGAGGGAGAGACTCACACACGTGCACCACCGCATGGCCTCAACTCCAGGCAAGGGTGGCCAGGCCATGGGCAGAAAAAAAGCAGAACGCAAACTCCCGCAGCGGCAAGCGGGCACAAACACAAAACCCTGGCAGAACTGGCAACCACCCCTCAAACCAGTATGGCTCGGCTCAACCCCAAATAAAGGCGAGTGGGCACCAAATCCCCCCCCTCAAGCCACTACGGCTCGGCTCAACCACCTACAAATGACCCAAGGAGGAGGCAGGGCAGTTGGCGAGCAGAGGGAGAGACTCACAAGAGCACACCGCCGCACGGACTCAACTCCAGGCGAGGGTGGCCAGGCCATGGGCAGAAAAAAGCAGAACGCAAACTCCCGCAGAGGCGAGTGGGCACAAACACAAAACCCCGGCAGAACAGGCAAACCCCCTTTGGCTCCCCCCCCCCACAGAATCTGCTTTCCCCCCCACACACACACAGGAGAAAAGGTATAGAGAAAAACCCCAAAAATCAAACTGTGTGGATGTCTTCCAGCAGGAGCAGGGATGAGAAGTAAATCCAATCCAGTCCTATTCCAGTAAGCAGGAATTGGGATCTCTCAGAGTCAGGAGCAGCACCACCAAAATGGAAGGAAATGAGTTCCAGACTTGGGACGGGATGGGAGGACAGGAGTTTTTATACTCTTCTCCTTGCCAATTCAAAAGGGAGAATCCCTGTTCTGATTGGCCAGGAGAAGACCCAGCTTGGCCACCATTGGCCGCGGGAGAATGCTGCTAACTAACTAACGGTTATACTGCTGATTCAGTGCTGCCGAATGTGCCCGAATTTATTCGGCGTCTGCCCGAACTCGCTGAATTCAGCTCGTCGTTTTCCTGCCTTTTTTTGAATTTGGCTCCATCCGAACTGAAAACCGCTGAATTGGGGAAAATTCAGCTGTTTTTCAGTTCAGATGGAACCGAATCGACAGCCCTACTTTCCTCTTCCTTCCTCCTGAGGATTGCCCCACCCTCATGGGTCAATTGGGAGGAGCTATTGCCAATTGTGAGTGGGCCAGGCCAGTCTCCAGCCTAAGCCCTCCACCTGCCCTGCCTCTCCCAGCCAGCTGGTGCCAGTACATTAAGGCTCAGGGCCATCCCTTGCCGGGCCCTGCTGGGTCAGGGGTGTTGCTGGCCTCTTGGGTAGGCCCTACTTTGATAGGCCTACCACTTGGAGGGCAGAATACCTTGCTGTATCAACCTGCGGGGGTGGGGCTCAATTCTGCTGCATGCAGGCCCTTGCCAGGTGGGCTGCTCCAGCTGGTCCTCTTCCCTTCATCTCTGGTAAGTACAAGGGTGCTGGGGCTACCCCTGGACGCCCTGCATAATTTAGTCAACTGTATTTTTGTATGTTTATAATAATAAAAAACAAAACAAAAACCCAATAAAAGCATGCTTCTCTGACAGCTTAACTGCAATGCTTGTGCTAAGCATCTTCTATCACCAACAGTGTTTTGTATTAGTGATGGGCTGTGCTACAGAATTTCTTCAGGTTTAAACTAATGAAAAAATTTACAATACTGCATTGTGGAATCAATCCATTGAGGTCATTAGCCTCAGTACAGTAGAGTACTTTATTGATGTAGAAGAAAATGCATTAGAATATCAAGCTGATATTATGCCTTCTTTGAAATTATGATATACATTTCAAAGTGTGCTACATCATTTACTCTCAAAACAATGAGACAATAACTATGTCTAAAACTTTGGTGCATGGGGTGAGGAAGCTAACCTGATTATAAGATGTTAAAATTTTAAGAAACTTTAAAGGAAATACTCCAACCATTACAAGCCAGTCAAAAACTCGAATATGAATGCAATAACCCCAGGTATACTTTAAAAAATATTAGTGTAACAGATATGATGAAAGGTCACTACCGCACATTGGCAAAGAAATATTCTGGGGCTCAACTTATATATATATATATATATTTCAAGAAAACCTTTTAAAAATAGTGCTGCCCAATTTCATTGGGCAATGTGGGGTTCAGGGGTGTCCACACCCTTGGCCTCAGAATCTCCCTCGTCCATTGTGCCCCTGTCCACCTCGTTTGGGGCTTGCAGAGCCTAAGAGCAGGAGAGGGGAGGGGGTTTGCGGCACTCGGCTCCTCCTCCTCTCCACTGAATCTCTCTTGTGCAGCCTGGAGATATTGCTGAGCCAATTGTCCTCATTGGCCTGCTTCTGAGCCCCTTATGAGGACAGTGTACCAGGCTGCACATGCCCAGTTAGCTCCCCCAAAGTCTCTCAAGAGCTAGCAGTCTCATGAGACTTTGGGGGAATCTCAGGCTGCACTTGCAGTTTTGTTTCCCTCACCCATTTCCCTGACCAGGTTGGTAGCAGGTTGCAGGGACAGCACCAGGGCCTTAAAGGCCACAAACTGTGTTGGCTGCTACTGCAACAATCTCCCTTGTTGTCGCTGTCTTGGCAGGCTTATTTGCTGCTGAACAACCAACCCATCGCTGTAGGGTAAGTCCAGGGGTGCTCCAATGGTGGTGAACCCACTCCCAAACAGGCAATAACAATGGTCATTCAAACCACAATCCACACTCTCTTAGTCATCTCTCTCTTACTCATAGGATTCTTATATCATATATACAAATGCCTTATGCAGTATATCTACACTGACTGCATATTGGGGAGAAGTGGAATCTTGACAGTTTACTCTGGACTCTACATATATACAAACTCTATTTACAAATGGAAACTTCTGACAAAGCTGAGTTCCTCACCTTGCAGACAAGCCTGTACCTAGATAGCTTGCATGAAAATCATTTCTGCATAGCCAGTTTCCATAGCCATAGTTTCCATCAGCCAGGATGTTGGACTGGATAGACCACTGATCTGATGGAACACAGGTGTGCTTACATTCCACCATAAAAAACCTGATACTTAAAGGAAAACTGGGAGGGGAGGGAGCCCCAAGGGCTAGTTTCTCCTCCTCCTCCATTCAATTAAGTCTTGAAGCTTCAGCCTAAGGAGCCTCACTCCATAAGAAGAGCATCTTCCACTAAAGGAAAAGCCAATTTCCATCAAATATTATTCAGCCCAGACAAGTGGTAGGTGTTGAGGGACAGTGGCTCTGCTCCTTTGCTCCAGGAAGGGAGAAGCACTGACACCAACATCTGGGTCCTGTAGGTGGGGTAGGTCCTTTAAAGACTCACTGAACTGTTACTCCTTTCAATCCCCACCTGATGCCCAGCCGGATGGTGGTGGGTGGTGCTTAATTGGGCCATGGGAAAGTGACCCTTTAAACCTTCACTAGAAGCTTAATAGGGCACAGGGATGAGAAAAGGCAAAGAAAGGAACAGGCTGTTTGTTGGTAAGATAGTCTCTGAGAAGCAGGGCCTAACCGCCTACAGCCAAGGTAGGGCTAGGTACCAAGGCGAGATTTTAAGAGGGAGCCTCCTAGGGAAGGTGAAAGCATTGGGTCCAGCCTCTCATGGGATGAGGTCCTATCATGTGAGGGTGGAGGTGGAGCCAAGGCCAATGTGGGTAATGGGGCTGTGTTTAAAAAGGAGTTGGAAGCCGGTCAATGAGGGAATGCCAGAACTTTCCTGCTGATGCTAGAAGGAATAAGGCCAGAGGGAGAAGGGGAGAATGTGGGTCCCTTTTAACACCCTCTCTCCTACTTCTGAGGTATTCAGCCAACAAGGTGTTTACATTCTTTGTATAGCCAGGGGACTGGAACCACCACCTACCTTCCTACATAAGAATATAAGAAGAGCCATGCTGGATCAGATCAAAGGCACATCAAGTCACATAAACACATGAAGCTGCCTTTTACTGAATCAGACCCTTGGTCCATCAAAGACAGTATTGTCTGCTTAGACCAGCAGTGGTTCTCCAGGGTCTCAGGTAGAGAGGTCTTTCACATTACCTACTTGCCTAGTCCCTTTAATTGGAGATGCTGGGGATTAAATCTGGGACCTTCTGCATGCCAAGCAGATGCTCTATAAACTGAGCCACAGCCTTCCCCAGCATCTTGTTCACACAGTGGCCGACCAGCTGCTTCTAGGAAGCCCATAAGCAGGATGACTGCCACAACATCCTCCTGCCAGTGCTCCCAAGCAACTGATAGAAAAAGGCACACTGCCTTTGTTACTGGAGGGAGTAGATATCCATCATCACTAGTAACCGCTGATACCCCTGTCCTCCATGAATTTGTGCACTCCCCCGTTAAAGTCTTCCAAATTAGCAGCCATTACAACACTCGTGGCCCTGACCTGAATGGCCCAGGCTAGCCTGATCTCGTCAAATCTCGGAAGCTAAGCAGGGTCAGCCCTGGTTAGTATTTGGATGGGAGACCACCAAGGAATACCAGGGTTGCTGTGTAGAGGAAGGCACTGGCAAACCACCTCTGTTAGTCTCTTGCCTTGAAAACCCCAAAAAAGGGGGCGCCATAAGTCGGCTGCGACTTGACAGCACTTGTCCCACACACACACCCCACACACATGGCAGTCAGTTCCACAATTTAACTATGCAATGTGTAAAGAAGTACTTCATTGTGTGTTTTATACTGGTCTATGGCTGTAAGAAGAATAAAGAAGTACTTCTTTTTGTCTGTCCTGAATCTCCCACCCTTCAGGTTCATTAAATGGGTATTACATTGGCCAATCTCCAGTCCTCCGGTACCAAAGCTGATCTTAGGGACATGTTACATATCTTAGTTAGAAGATCAGTAGTTTCACATTTGATTTCTTTAAGAACTCTAGGATGGATACCATCTGGTCCCGTGATTTATTAGTCTGCAGTTTGTCGATAAGCTCTAGAACTTTCTTCCTTGTCACAGCTATTTTCCCAAGTTCCACTTACTCCCCTCCTGAAAACATCTGTTCAGGAACAGGTATCTGCCCTAAATCTCCAGCAGGAAGAGAGATGAGAAGAATTCGTTTAGCTTCTCAGAAATCACCTTATCATCGTTTATTTTCATCCAATGGTCCAACAGTTTCCCTAGTCAGTTTACTGCTCCTGATGTATTTAAAGAATTCTTTATTGATGGTCATGATGATTTGAATAGTATGTTCCCCCAAATTCGTTTTTGCATCCCTAATTGTTCACTTGCATTTCCTTTGTGTATGGTTGTGTTCATTTTTGGGTGCTTTGTTTGGACAAGCCTTCCAGTTTCTGAAGGAAGCCTTTTTCACTCTTTCCCTCACCCTGCTTGTTAGCCATGCTGGTGACCTCTTGGACTTTCCTGACCTGCGGTACACATTCTAACTGAGCCTTTAGTACTGAGGTTTTGAGTAATCCCCAAGCCTTTTCAAGACATCTTACCATCTTGACTGTTCCTTTCAACTTCCTTTTTACCAGATTTCTTGCTTCAGAGACATTTCCTCTTTTGAAGTCAAATATGACCGTGGTGGTGTTCCCTGGCACTTTCCCACACACATATAAATTAAATTTGATGCCATTATGGTCACTGTTTCCAATAGGTTCAACCACATCCACAACTCTAGGTCCTGGGCAGCACCACTGAAGTTTAAATCCATGGTCTCTTCCCTGCTGGTCAGTTCTACGGCAGTCATTTACAACTCATTCCTGAGAGCTGCAGCAACCGGGGACGCTGTGGCGGTGCTGCAGTGCTTCCAAAGAGGTTTCGCTGCTGCAGCAGGGGAGAAAAGGGCTTTTTGAGAATAAACACTTGGGAAAAGGGGGGAAAGGCCCCACTGAAGACAGCAATACTGTGGCAATAAAAAAGTGGTGCAGCACCGCTGTTACTTCAGGGGGCTTTCCCAAGCTGAAAGGGGTTAGGAAGCTGCCTAATGGCAGCTCTACCTCCTGGAACACCCCAGGAACACCTCCTGGGATGCTTGAGTGAGGACTTGAACCAGTGTCTGAAGGTTGCGCTGCCGCAGCAGTCCAGAGGGGCTGGTGTAAGTGCCCCAATGCTGGCGTCCATGCCAGTTTAGATGGCGCAAGTGGCCCAGATTCTGGCGTAGAGGTCTCGTCACCTCCTAAGCCCATTTGGCCCCCAACTTCAAGAATGGGCTTTAAGGATAACTAGAAATGTTACCTCTTTGGTATGACTGGAACATGCATTTATACAGTCAAAACGAGGGTAGTTAAAGTCACCCCTTATTACAACTCCCTCTTTTTGGCTGCCTATTTGGTTTTATTCTCCATCTCAAGATCACCCTGAGCATTTTAGTCAGGGAGCTTATAGCATGAACCTGGAACTAAATTACGTTTGGGGCCTGGTATTGTCACCCACAGTGATTCTGTGGAGGAGTCAGCCCCTTTTAAGGTTTCTATCTTGTTATATACCATGCTCTCCTTGATCTACATAGCAACACCCCCTCCAGTAAGCCCTTCCCTGATGTTCCTATAAAGTTTCTATCCAGGGATGACTGTATCCCACAGGTTTTCTCCTTTTCCACCAGGTTTCTGTTATGCTCACGATATCTATGTTTTCCCTTAAAACCAAGTACTCTAGCTCTTCCATTTTGGCTCATAGGCTTCTTCCATTAGCATAGAAACACCTCCACGCTATGTTTCTTTCTAGACATCTGTGTGATTTGATTTTTCCACTTGGGCCATTTGGCCTCTTTGACTGGCTATCCTGCTTTATTTTATCCTCCCTTTCCATACCTGCCTTATCCCCATTACGTAGACTTCCCCTTTAGTCCCTTTGGGATGAATCTGTCTGAACCAAATGTTTCTTTGGCTCCTATTGACTTCCCCCCCCCCCATTCAGTTTAAAAGCTGCTCTGCCACTATTTTTACATTACGGGCCAGCAGTCTGGTTTCATCCTGGTTCAAGTGGAGCCCACCCCTCTTGTACAGGCCCGGCTTGTCCCAAAATGTTTCCTAGTGCCTAACAAATCTAAAGCTATCTTCTCTACACCCTCATCTTATCCACACATTGACAGTCCCCAACTGTGTCTGTTTAGGTGTCCCTGTGTGTAGAACAGGTAGCATTTCAGAGAATGTCCATTTTAAATATTTTATATAATCTAGAAATATTCTTCCATTACTGCACAAAAAAATTCAGGTTCACATACAATTTGCTCACTATGGGATTCTAATTGACACTATTACTGTGGTCTCTAGTGAAGAGATATGGAAGTTTATTTATTTAGCAAATTTCTATCCTGCTTCTCCAGGGAACCTGCTCAAGGCAACTTATGAAGTGAAACATAATAAAACAAAAGTATAAAATCATTAAAAGTTAAGAAAAACTAGCATTAAAAATTTAGCACAAAAACCCACGAACAGCATAACTGCACAAAACATTACGCAGCTCAAAATGTGTCTGTTCAAACAGTTCTTAGGCCAGAAGGAGACTTTAAATGTGTTGCTAAAAGATCAATTCCTTAATTAAAAGTTGGACAAACCCACCCTTATAATGATAATGGCTTGTTTTTTCGTTGTCTCTGTATCTTGCGGCTTCCACATTCTACAAACATTCATTTGTTCCCACTAGTATAACCTATTTGAAGTCTGAAACATTCCTGACTAAATTTTTATTTGATTTGTTAAGGAGTCACTTATTTACTATACTTTTTAATACCTCTCTGCAGAGGTGACTCAATTAACTTGAAGCATGTGGTTATTCCTGTCCAACAAAGCACTTTATTGTGGGTGCTTTGTGTTCATAAACAATCTCGGTAATAACCCATTTTAAGTCACAAGTCAAAACAGCGTCAGCTCTTAATGTTCTAATAAATAAATGGCTTAACAATTGGGAGCTAATTGTCACAGTGGGACAGCCTGGGAGGCTTGTAATCAGTGCCTTTATTTTTACAAATCATTTTCATATTGCAGTCAAATAACCACCTTCAGAGTACTTTTAAATGAAAGAAAAGTCAACCGCTGAACTCATAGATGTACAGTGTACACACATTTTCAACATGACTCAATAGCTTTAGACCTGCAGAATGGCCAAAATGTAAACATACACTGTATTCCTCCAGTTTGAGAATAGCTGTGCAGCCAAAGGGGGAGGGGGAGCCTAAAATGGATGGGTTCCATCAAAGGCAAATTACTTGCAATATTTTATAGGTTTACTCTGCTACATCTGCACTACAAATCTTACAAAAATCAGCACTTAATTTAAACCGAGGATACATTTATAGACAAGATATTATAAATTATAGTTTGCATCAAATTGGTAAAATTAACTTACTTGCAACATGGACATTTCTTTAAAAAGTATGCTCATAAATCCAAACTTAAACACTAAAAATGTATTAAAAATCGAGATTCAGCAGTAGATATTTCCCTACTCAAAGACAATGTTTAGGATACTGCCCAGTAGTTGCTTTTGTATAAATGGTTTTATCTTTTGAACAAACTGAACTGAAATACTTTTAATTAAAATATACTTAAATTACCAATTTGATACTGTCAAATATTATTTTGAACACACACACACACACATGAAAATGAATAGTAAATCTTCCAAGAAATAATACTTTAAATTTAAAATTCACCTATACCACCTTTTAATTTTAAATTTGTTTAAAATGGTTTGGAGAAAACTGAACACTAAAAGCAATCATCATCACCACCATCACAGAGAGGAAGCTACAGGCATTGGGGTGGGCAGTATACCAGGTACACAGTAAATGTCAAGTACCACACTGCAACTTAGCATCCTATCTGTAAAAGCATCTAGAGATGGTAAAGGCAACACATTGTGGTACCTCCTACTGAATCTAGGGTGATGGTGAATCCAGACGCCTGCTCAAAAGAAACTGAGACAAATTCACTCCACCAGAACTAGCCAAATCTAACCTAGGATCATATCCCGATACATATCCGGGATTTGTTTTTACCCTGAACAGATATGGCACTCTGTAACAGCACATTTAGACCTGAAGGGTTGATGATAGATATATCAGGATAACTCCAGCTGAGAGAGGATCCAGGAACATCAACTGACATCACACATCAAATCACCTTTACTCTCAAGTGGCCAATCATTGCCCTACCGCATTTCATGCTACCTAAAACACACAACAGATTGTGATGTCCTATTTTCCATCGTACAAAGGCACATTTTGTCATGAGAATATTAAAAAAATCCTCTGTTCCTCTACCTTCGTCCAGCTTCTCATAAAGAAAACATAACTCTTCCTGAGGCTTTCAAACCATAAATATATATATCACCTGACAAATATCCTTAATTCAAACAATCAAAATATCCCTCAACCTCATGTCTCCATCAAAATGGAAAATTCAAGGGATAACTCTTCAACTAGACATAATCACACAAGAACAAGGATTGTAACACCAGTGGCAAGATACCACTCTTTTCCAAGCACCTTGCCAGTATCCCCAGACTACAGCAGCTGGAAAAGATCCAAGCAACTTCAATTAGGCGGGTTGAAAGAAACAACCTCTACATTTTACCGCATTGCTTAAAAAGAATGGGTGTGAGCCATTTTAGCCTAAAAATACTAAACATACATGTTATAATAGGCTTCTGAAGGCCCCATAGAACACAGTTAGGCAACCTTTTTTGCTTGAATGCCAACAACAACAACAAACCACAACACCTAAACTGTGGTGATGTTGGTGTGCTGGCAAACAAAAGGGGATCAAGAAATGATGGGGCCAGTGGTGTTGCCAGCATCTCACATGGTGTCTTGGGGAAAGAGTTGCCCTGTGTGTCAAGAAAAATGGTCAGTACGGTTGCTGTTACTAAGAGGTGCCTACCCTTGTCATAGAAAGAAGCCTTAACAGTGGAAAAAGCTCACCTTGATGGGTTCATGCAGACTCAAAAGTGACAAGGAAGTATGGTTTCTTCATGGCCATCACCATGGCCAGAGCAGACTTTAAAGTGATCCCTAGCCTGTGTTCAAGTGCTGAAGCTCACTGGGAGGCCTTGGCTTCAAGCAGAAGTGCCCCCTACTTGGAGGATTAACTCCCAGGGGCAGAAGAATGAACAGATAATTGGAAGAGAACCCTTTTAATTGGACAGTTGAACAGAAACACTCCAGTTGAACAGAAACACTCCATTCTCCCTCACCAGAGTCCCATAAGAAAAAAAAATGTTAAAGATTGAAGTAGACAACCTTCTGAACACATGAATCTGCTTGATACTGCCTGATCAGACCATTGGTCCATCAAGGTCAGTACTGTCTACTCAGACTGGCTGTGGCTCTTCAGGGCCTCAAGCTGAGGTCTTTCACATCACTTATTACCTGTCCATTTGTAACTGGAAATGCTGGGGATCAAACATGGGACTTTCTGCATGCCAAGCAGATGTTCTACTACTGAGCCATGGCCCTCCCTTAAATGTTTTAAATAGTAGCACATGAAGACATGAGGTTGCACCATACCAAGTCATTCTAGCAGGGTCAGCACTGTCTGTTCTAACTGAGGCCATTTATGCTTGGTAATTAACACGTTCCAGGCTAAAGTGCCCCGCATATATATTTTTTAAAATTTTTCACACTGAACCATCATTCAGGAAGTGACTGCAAAGCCGGCGCATACCTGCTTCGCATTTCTTAAGAGCCCCCTTAAAGCGACCTTTTGTGTTTGCTCTGCCCCCGCACCGAAGCATTTACTGAAGGAACCATGAAAAATCACAAACATGGTTTAGCTATGCCGATGTCCATTGCCAATGGCTATGGAAATGAATGAGCAGGCGAGTGGGGGTGGTGGAATTTCTCCTTTTGCATTGGGACCGCGAATAGGCATTTTAAAGGTCGCATTTTTAAAAATAGCTTTGAACATCAAAATTGACCCTGCATAAATGGCCTGAGAATGGCTATCCAGGGGCTTAGGTAGAGGTCTCTCACATCAGCTAATCTTTTAAATTTGAGATGCCAGGGACTGGACCTGTGACCTTCTGTATGCAAGGCAGATGCGGCACCATTGAGCCATGCTGTCACCCTGTCCTCCTTGGGCTTGTGATCTTTTATATCAGCTGGATCATTCAGGAATAAGGACAGAATGGAGAAAATAATTTCTTTTTCCCTAGCTAAAGTACTGCAAAGGCAAGGGGGATGCATCCTAACATCTCTGGGCTTCACTAAAAAGAATAGTCTTCATGCTGTATTAGGCAAGGGAGCTTCTACTACTATAAGAGAATTGGTAGCAATTTTGCCGCAAGTAAATTGTTCAAATTTACTTTTTTTACATAATCATGGGCATTGGGAAAACACCACCACCCCAAATATAATTCCTGCGCAGTTCTAGCCAAAGCACACACACACACAAAAACCTTCTTGAAACTTCACTCACATACTCTCTTGAACCAGGTTTCTAGTCTTATAAGCTTGTTTAGAACTTTGCTATGGAAAGTATCTACTTTGTTTTTTTGTTTTTTGTTTTGTTTCTTGAACTTGATAATGCTGTTGTCATTGGCTCCCACTAATTCTAGCATAAACAAAATATTCCAAAAGACAACCATCCCATAGATGCAATTAGTTAATAAATGGAGCTGGTAGAATAATATAAAATAAATCATGAAAACAGGGTAATGTTTTTAGAAAATGGAATAAGCAGCCACAAAAATAATTTATTCTGGTTTTGATATAAGACAATTCTCTGCACTAAGAAGTTGTTATAAGTATATTTCCAGTACTGAATTTACGAAGTAAACAATGACATTAGATAGTCATCTTCTATTTTAAAAAGTATATATAGTATGCCCCATTGTTGAAGGAGTTTTTAAATTCTAATGTAATTTCAAGGTTATTATCTATTTCAGAACAACACAGAGGGTCAGAGTTCACAGCAGCCAGAATTTACAAACCTCCAATGGGTTTTGATTGACAGCAATCAGCATCTCTTCAGAATCACTGAGGGAACAAAGTACAGGTCAAGACAGCAGGCGATTTCATCTGTCATTTTTAATTATCTAAATGATATTCACAGACAAAACCTTTCCCATCTATCAGGGCATCACATTACCATAGACGATGTTTGTTTAAAGAAGGGGCCATAAAATCATACAATTATGAATGCAGACAAGCCTTGCTATTGACTGCATAAATAATCAAGTGAGATTTCCAAAACTCTCTGCTAATGAATGGTTAGATTGCTGGCAGGAAGTGGCAAGTAATAATATAGACAACAGTCTAATGTTCTTATTGACTTTTACTAAAGCTCGGCTACAGTAGCAAGGATAAAAAAAATGACGTCAAGTAAGGTTTCCATAGGAGCCGTATTGATAGCGGTACCCAGCTAAAATACAAGTAGTTAACTCCTGACCTTATAGTAGGACCAGTGATCCCCTGAGAGAGCTGAAATGTTAGCAGTACAATACATCATGAACTAAGCCAACAGCCTCAGGGCCCTGACAACATTACAGCACAGGGAAAGGGTCCCTTCTTCTGCCATTTATAACAGTGTAATCTGCAGTAATTCAACTGTAGCCTTGGAAATGAACTCCGTTTGATGTTGTTAGATTGCTAAATAAACCTTTGTAGAAAACAGAGACAGAAAAGCAAGTAAATACTCATACCTGGAACATATTGCACCTATGCCAATACTCAAGAAAATATAGAACAAATTTAACTAACTGCACTGAAGCTCAAAAGTGTCAGATTCCTACAAACATATTGCCTGTTTGATTGTTCTCAATGGATGCATCCAGGGTAGGGATAGAACGGAATTCCTTGATTGATGGATGTCAGGGACTACATTTGGGATGGGTAATCTCCAGATCCACTACAGACCAGACCTGGGTTTCCTGAGGCCCACAGAAGTTTGAAATAGATTCAGACCAGGCCCTGAACCTGTTCAGATGTCTCTGTTCCCTGGCACATTACCATTCATTCATTTAATATATTTACATACCACACTCCTATTTACAAAATATTTCTGAGTCAGGGTTCAACATAACATAAATTACGGTTATAAGATTTACAATAAAATCAAATTTAATAAAATAATGACGCTAAATTTAAAAATATACTTAAAAACCAACAGCAATAATAGTGAAAATAATTATATAAAATAAATAAATAGTAGCAGTGATGAAACAGAACAGGGAATAAGGCTGCAATCCTAAAAGGGGGTGAATCGGTTTAGGAGCCGGAGTGTCCCCATGCCAATGTAAGTGCCGATTTATCCTACGGGGGGCTCTCACGGGGGGGGGGGCAGTCACGCCAACACTGGAAAGCCATGCTGCTGTGTGGGACTCTGCTGCTGGCGCTGCTATCCTGGCAGTGAAATCCTGGAAGTGGGAGCTCGTGCTGTCTTGGGGTGACATTCCCAGGGCATTCCAAGGGGTGGAGCTGACGTTAGTCAGCTTCCTAACCCCTTTTTCCCTGGGAATATCCCCTCAAGCAGCTCCGTTCCTATACCACCTTTTTGGTGGTGTAGCCATGCTGTTTGCTATGGGGGCATTTTCCCTTTTTTCTTTTTGTAACTGATTTTATTTTATATTCGGGGGCCGGGAGCGGTGCAGCCACCCCACCTCCTCAGAGGAGGTGGTGCGGCTGTGCCTCTCCCAGCCGCTGTGGATCTACCCCCCCCCTTCGGTAATGGGCTGTAAGAAAAGCAGGCACTGTTACAAAAATTAAAGCAACAAAGAATATTGACAATATTTAGAGGGACTGGGATGCATGGGTGTAGGGTAATCAGGTGGGATTCAAACTAGGTCTTCTACCAGCCAGGCCACTTGTACCACAGGGCCAAATGGACTATCGAACAGAGAAGAGGATCAGGGGCCTGTGCCCAGTGAAAGATAGGCTTCAATCTTCATTGACATCAGCACATGACACAACCACCTTGCAAAGCCTTGTATATATCTGCTATATATGTAAAGAAAATGTTGTGGGTGGAAAGGGATGGTTTGTTGAAAATGTACTTCGCTAAAACTGAATTAATACTTAGCAGTTTCAGCACAGTTCAGTCACAGATATGAAAGTTCTCTCTACTTGTAATTATTCTGGCAATATAACAGGAAGCCAAATATTTTTATTTTCTATAAGTGCCTTTCCAAAGATCCACTCAGGGCAACCATAAGCATGTGTAATTCATGAATATCTAGTTGAAGCACATAATTAAAAATTCAAGATAAATACTGTGTATAGTACAAAACATAAAAGCTGAAATTATTTTTTTAAAATCTTTGTTTTATAAATCTCATTGTGATATTTACAGGAAAGTTTGCAGTCATATTAATTCCTATGTGATTAATTTTATGGAAGAAAATTTCACACTTTTCAGGGAGGGAATAACTGCAGAAAAGATACACAAATTCATTAGTTATGTGAGAACCTGTTTCAGTGTTTCAAATATCTGTTGTTCTTTAACCAGAAATTTAAATTATTTTTGGAGACTTTTGACAGAGATATTTTTCAGTAATTGTTTCTGGTGTTCTAACATCCAGCTTCCTTAAGAGGTTTGAGCTTTCCTTCCAGTATAATTTGAAGATATATTTTTTAAATCCTCATACATTGATCTCAAGTATCTATGCATACTTTATGTACAGTGTAATCATGTTGTATCTATCTATGGGTACAAAGGGTTTCAGATTTCGATCCTGAACTTATTTACTCTCTAGCTCAACTGAATTTAATATACTTTACTCATGAGTAAATGTTTGTGCATCTGAAGCCATGTTATGCTTGTGGTTTGCTGCAAATTGAATAAAACGGAAATGCAATCAATGATACACTGTACAGGGTTTGGAATACAGCCAATTCAAGAGTTTGACCCAAGACCTTTGCCTGCCATAAATATTCTCGGAAGTGAAGATCCCTCTGTACTTTCTGGAAAGCTAAAAGAATAAGGGAACATCCCTGAGGATCTATTTCAAGGTTATCATAAATGACCTCAATGTTTGTCTACTTCTGGCAGCAGACTTCTGCTGTAAGACCAAATAATACCAAAACACTGCTGTATGGCACATTCCTCAGGGTTCCCCTGTCTTCATATTTCCCTCAATCCTTCTGTTCTTTCAGTGATTTCTTAGAAAACAGTCTCCCAGAGACTTGGTTCAACTTCAGATTTCAGAAACAGTATCTGATGTGTCAAAGGAAGCTTACGGGGCTCTCTTTGGCAGAGAAAAAGAAGGATTTATATATGAGCAGGCACTGTGGCTTGCCCCAATTTCCCCCTATATGCTTTATACCTAGCAATTACTACATTAAAAATAATATGTACTTATCCTTGCCCTGGCCACAAACTGGCAAACCTCAAAAAACCAAGTATCTACAGAAAGTGTTGAACTTGCTAATTTTAAACATTAACATTTTCACTCTGAAGTGCTTGTTTTGTTAAACTACATTGAAAACCCTTAGCTAGAAAAGTGCTGCCTCCAAATTCCTATGGATAAGAAGATTGTCATATCTCTGGGTTACAGGTTCAGTTGGTGTAACTGCACTACAGTGATAGGTAATTCTTTGAGTATCTGGATCTGACTGGCATCTCTGCCTGTAACATTTCAGTCTTCCAAAGAACATATTTGCTCTCTCATGAGGCTGAATCAAAGGGCAAGAAGAAACTTGGAAGTTTGGAGGTAGTCCCTTTCAGAATTCTCCATAAATAAATCTTAGGTTTTGACTGCAAAGAGCATAAACATTTTCACAAGATATTGATTTCTTACGGTGATGTTCACCAATTTTACGAGCAGAAATTTTTAACAGCCAAGTTTCATGTTGTCTGGCATTGATAGTGTGCTGAATTACTCTGATTCATTCACCAGCTCGTCTTGCCCACCTCCCTTTGTGGATGGCTCTGCTTATTTCTGGCATGATCGATGCCTACTGATATTTACAAATGATGTCATTCAATCAAGTTGCGTCTGATTACTTCACAACTAAACAGAATATATCCATGGATTCTGGATGCACATGTTTTCACCCAGATGGTCCTTTCAGAAGTATTAATATAACGTTATAAAATGATAGTTTACATTTTCTGAAAGAGGATCTATTGCGTTCAGTTTGCAGCATGCTAGTTCTGCAGAAGCTGCTCGAGGTTGGAAGCCAACTGCTGGAGCTGCCTGAGCCAGATGCAGGTTCCATATGCTCCAGAATCTCTGGATGAGATTGTTATCTGTCACATCTGCACATCAGCTTGTCTTCTCTGGCCCTACGGCTGGCTTTGTTGATCGACCGGATGGTCTGTCTGCTGCGTGTCAATTATCTGATGCCCTCTAGTCCCATATCTGAGACCACAGGTACTTCCTTCTCACTAAGGAATAATATACGAACAGTGCATGCTTCTTTATGTCATATCCATACAGCTTGCAGAATGTAACTGTTTTCAATTAATTCAGCACAGGTGATTTGCAGGTGCAGTAAAAATGAAAAATGTGTTTTGAGCACAAATGCCAGTTATATCACCTACAACATTTTTAATCTTAAACTATTTTCATCTTGAATAACTATGTGAGAAATTTATATATGCAAATTTTGGACACACCTGGACACCTAGAAATTGGAATGCAAATATACTTTTCAAAGGGAATTCTAAAACTGCGACGAGACTTGCAAACGAAACTTAATGAGTTAGAAATTAATTATCTTTACATGTGCAACTGGAGGTTCAGATTAAAAAAAAAAACATTAGATCACTACTTTCACATGCCAAAGAGGTTTTGGATTATTTTTCTCAAGGAGCAGTGGCATATCAGACTACATTTGAGGCTAATAGAAGTTTAAAAAACACTCAGTTATATGGCATGAAGGTCAGCTGTTTTTATAAAAGACAAAAACTCAGCTGGGCTTAAACAAGGCCTTAGCCATGCCTAAAGTAGCTTGCTGGATCACAGCCAAAAAACCAAGACTCGCTTTCAATTAACCTTTATGTTCTATTAGAATGACTATGTGAGCTGGGGCTAGACCTGCAATCTTGTGGGTCTGGTACTTTAAGTAAGCAGTCTGTTCAACCCAGATAAGGATCACAAAATAAACAGATCATTCCCATTTCCAACAAACACCCCCCCCCCCCGAAATTCCCAAAGCAAAATAGTACCCCTTTACGGTCAGGATAGTTTCCTTTAATGTTTTAAATAGTCTCTTCATTTCCCCTCTGAAAGCTTTTAACTTCCTGTTTCTCCTTCTTCATTAATAGGTTTCACTAAGTTACTGACCTGCCAGCAAAAAGGTCCTATCACTTTAATAGAGGTTTAATATGTGGAAACAGGCAGTTTAAACTTTTTATGGCAACTTGGTATTTGCTGCAGATCAAAGTGATATTAAAAGAGCAGGTATTTATGTTTTTATTTTATTTATAGCCCACCTTTTCACCAAAACTCAGATAACACAATATAAACAATGTAATAAGACTGCTTAAGATATCCAATAAACAATGCAATAGGACTACGATTACAAAGTTAGAAAAACAATGCAAAAGAAAAAAGTATCAGATCAGCAAGAGCAGTAAGAGCAGGATAAAACATACAATAAACACTGGAATACATTACAATCCTGTGTCTTTTATATAAAAAGGCACCCTTCTGAATCATTCAATTATACTCCAGCCATATTCTCTTTATTCAAATGCCCTCCTGAACCATTCTGTTTTACACAATCTGTGGAATGATAGTTTGGAAGCCTTCCTGACCTCCTCAGGCAGGCCATTCCACAAGGTGGGGGCCACAAATGAGAATGCACCTCTATATAAGAATGCCAGCCTCCATGTGGGACCTGGGGATCCCCTGGAATAACAGCTCTTCTCCAGACTACAGAGATCACTTCTCCTGGAGAAAATGGATGTTTTGGAGGGTGGACTCTATGGCACTGTACCCCATTGAGGTCTTTGTACTCCCCAAGCTTCATTGGGAGTTTCCCAACCTGAATCTGGCAACCCTACCACTCGCCGGTGGCCAGGAGCTATCTTGCACAGTGGCACCTTCAGGAAGCTTTTGCTCAGGTAAGCAAAGCTGTTGCAGTGGAGCATAGCAGCAGAAGTCCTGCATATATGTGAGTCCAAGGCCACAAAGAGCTTTGTGGTGATAACCAGTACCTTGTAGGATTGTGCAAAAAATATATATATTGGTAAATTTCGGGTTCGGGTTTATTGGGCCAGAATTTTTTTTGGGAAATCTGAAATAAGCCGAATACCCATACTGGTAAATATGGGCATTCAGCAGCTTATGTTCGGGTTTCCTGAAAAAAATTAGCCCGGGGGGGGGTCGTATACCCTTGACCGAAGAACGGTACACTCCGTCTATCTGGAATGGTCGTCCTCTTCCACCGAGCGTACAGCTTCGGGAGCGCACATGGAGCTGTGAGGGAGGTAGGGGACACCCGCCTAGCCAGCCAGCGGGTCAATACGGTAGAGGAGGGAGGGAGGGAGGGAGGAGGGAGAGGGGGACTTACCGCTGCCACCGCCGCCGCCATTGCCGCCGGGCCCGCACGGCTCCCCCCGGCCAAGACAGGCCTGTGAGGGCCTTCTGCAGCCACGGGAAGGCTGCGCCGCCTCCCCCACCGGGAGCGCCTGGCTCCCCCCATCCAGGAGCGGCCTGTGAGGGCCTTCTGCGGCTGCTGGAAGGCCGCGCCGCCGCCCCTGCCGGGCACGCCCGGCTCCCCCCGGCCAGGAGCACCCTGGGGGGCCTCCTGGGCTACGGGGGGGCCCCGCCGCTGCCTTCGCCGGGCCTGGAGCGGCCTAGAAGCGGCCTGCGGGGCCTCCTGGGACGCAGGGGGGGCCCGCCGCCGCCACCTGCCTGCGCACCTGGATGTAAGGTAAGCCTGCTGGGGGGGAGGGGTTATAAGCCGACCCTCGGCTTATACGCGGGTGCCTAATTTTTCCCCATTTTTGGGGACTTATACATGGGTATATACTGTACTTTCTCTTGACTAGCTTACCTAGAGCTTTGTCCCAAGCTCCCTAATTAGCCACTTTCTTACTTCATTATCCACTATATCTTCATTCGCCACCAATCCTTACTGTTTCCTCAGACCACTATCTATTTTACACCCTTCCAATCTTTACTTTGTTTCTTCAGATCAGTACTTATTTTACACCCTTCCTTCGGCCTCTTGTTTTGAGTCTCCCTTTTCCTTGACTCCCTTACTTCCCAGTCCTCAGCCTGTGGGTAATTTTAGTCCTGACCAAACTCCTAATGTTCATTCCTTTGCAAAAGCTGGAATGAATACTGTCAATTTTGCTGAGCAACTGAGTATTCAGCACCACACCAGCTCAGGGAAACTATATGTAACCATAATCACATTACAGATTTTAGCAAGACATGCAGTAAAATGGGACCAGGTTTTGAAGTAATTATCAGACATACTTTTAGAGGGAGGATCTTCCATAACTGGTAGTACCTGCTCATAATTCCTTTTTAAAATAACCTTTTTGAATCTTTCTGTGGCCTAATGAGAAGGCCAATTGGCAGTGCCATCAATGCAACTCTGTTTGCATCATCAACTGCTATTTGTGCTGTGTAGTGCTCAATGTGGTATCTGAATAGGACTCTAAAAATATGCCTAAGTCCCCTAAAGCACTTTTAGAAATATAGATGTGATTGTCAATACTGTCCATAGGCTGCCAGGCTCTTCCTGAAATCCTACTTCAGCATTTTCTGCATTTCTACACAATTTTTACAGACACCTGTGAACACTTTAGAGAAGCATCACTCACTTTTTTTTAATTAGTAAGTGCAAATGCTTTATGATGGTGAACAAGACAAAAAATGGCCCGTACTGAGATTGTGGAACCCTCATAATGCAATATCAAATTGGAACTGTACCCCTCTTTCATTTTAAAAAAATGAAAAAGAAATTAGAGCATTTTCTTTAGAAAAAGAAATCAATGCTCTAATTAGATTTGAATGTGTCATTTATTTTTGCTTTGAGAACATCTGCTGAAAAGCAGGTTATCAATTTTAAAACAAATAATGACATACCAACATGCAAAAATTATTCATACTATCAAAAGCTTAAAGCAAATAAAAATACATATTATAACCTGCTGAACAAACAAATATGCTCCATCATTAAGTAAATAAATTACTCAAATGATACCTGAAAACTGGACACCATTGTCAAATGTCATCTAAAAACTGTATTTTTAAGGGAAATGAATGTTGCGATTTGTCATTTACGTGCTCAGTGCTCACTAATATCCACAGACTAAAAACAAATAGCATTTTTACCAGTGTAATCACACACACTGAAATCTCAGGATTTCACTTTTAAACTGCAAGGGTTTTTAAAGTTTTTTTTAAATCCACTTAAAAATTAATCTTATAAGAAAGAAAAGCTGTGAGTACTCAGGTATTTTAATCATCCTGGCCTGGATTTTGTGATCTTTATCAAATACAAGACTTTCCTTTTGAGGAAACAATCTACTATTTTATGTTATCTATGTTTAAAGTCATTTTACATCAGCTGAAAATAAAGCTTAGAGCCTCAAATCACAGCTGAATGCAGTCTCCATTAAACACAGTTTAGTTGATGTAGCAGGGGATAAAACAATCCCTCTTCAACCTCTACAAGCTGCAGAAATTCCCCCATTTCTATTAATGACCTATTCCTTGGGTCTGATTCAATACAGCCCACTGGCTATAGAAATGACAACACTCAGCAGGTGACAACAAAATGGTCAACAAACAGTGCTGAGATATGTCATTTTCTTCAAATACTTTCTCAGGAATGAAATGACATGCTATGGTATTCCGTATCCTGCTCAGATCAAATATTTCTTTAATAAACGAAACTACATGTACCATAGTTGCTCTATAAAATGCAGGTTTAAGTGTGTTGCTTCAAGCTTCAATTGTAAAACAATTTGATACTTGCTTCTTTTGGAGAAAAAAAAATCTCTACAGCCTCCACTTAATAGATCTATCCTGGATAGCAACTGCCAGGATACTAAGTCTTGGGGGGAGGGGGTGGGGAGAGACTTTGACATGTTCTTTACTTGATCCAGCCGAGACAAACTGGAATGCACAATTTCTGTATATTGAGTTTTATAATTTTTGATAAGCTGTGTTTTCCTCAAAATGTTAGTTAGTGCTGAAATAGTTAGGGTTACCAGGTCCCTCTTCACCACCAGCTGGAGGTTTTTGGGGTGGAGCCCAAGGAGGGAGGGGTTTGGGGAGGGGAGGGACTTCAATGCCATTGAATCCAATTGCCAAAGCGGCCATTTTCTTCAGTTGAACCTATCTCTATTGGCTGGAGATCTGTTGTAACAGCAGTAGATCTCCAGCTAGTACCTGGAGGTTGGCAACCCTAGAAATAGTAGGGTAACCCATAGAAGATTCCCCAAAAGAGTTCTTGCATGGCAAATCTCAGCAAAAATATACCCTTCAAAGCACACTGACTTCAGTTAAGGTTGCCAACCTCCTGGAAAGCTCCTGGAATTACAAATGATCTTTAGATGACTGAGATCAGTTCACTTGGAGAAAAAGGCTGCTCTGGAGGGTGGACTCTATGGCATTGTACCCCACTGAGCTCCCTCTCCTCCCCAAACTCTGGCTCTGCCCTCAAAATCTTCAGGAATTTCACAGCCCAAAATTGGCAA
Organism: Euleptes europaea; assembly: GCF_029931775.1. Taxonomy (NCBI): domain Eukaryota; kingdom Metazoa; phylum Chordata; class Lepidosauria; order Squamata; family Sphaerodactylidae; genus Euleptes; species Euleptes europaea. Next base: position 40,359,369 of record NC_079317.1, read on the forward strand.
CCCTAACATCAGTGGACTTAGAATGGTATAAATGCTGCTCAGGATTTCACCATAAAATTAAGAACTCCAGCCTATAAGCTTCTTAAACTTTAGCAACACTATTATTTTCTGTGAATTGTTGGTTGCCTATAAATAACATAAAAGAATACTCCCCCTTCCCCAAAACTGCAGCTTTCAAATGTAGAAGTAACATTTCTTTCCACAGGTTTCTCCTTAAATTTTTCCCTCTACAGTAATCTCAAGCCATTCTGAAAATTCTAGAACACAAACAAAATTTCAGAACGTATGACCACACACACAAATTAAATAGGGCTTATGGCCATATTGTCCTGGAGTTATGCCCAGTCACATCTGACCTCAGAATGTAAGCATGGCTGGATTTGGTTTGTACTTGGGTAGAAAACCACCTGGGAATACTTGGTGCTGTAGGCTTTCAAAAAGATCTCAAATCTTAAATGTCAATAAATAGGATGAACACAATGAGCAAACATATCATGAGCCTAACTAGACATGATGCTAGGCGTTTTACAGTTAGGGCTCCCGAGTTTTGTTTTGTTTTTCCTTTGTAAATGACAGCCATGTAGAACTCTGATTCATCTTGGAATGCAGCTCAGGGAGATAGATCATGATGGTAGTTGTGTTTGTCTGTAGCAGTAAAAAGAGCTAGTAGCACCTTAGCTAGGGTTGCCAGGTCCTCCCTCTTCACCGGCGGGAGGTTTCTCGGGGTGGGTTTGGGCGGTCACATACACAACTGTGTATGACGTGCTAACATCACTTCCAGGTTTAATCCCAGAAGTGCCGTATTACGAAGGGACCCTTTAGGGTTTGAGTGGTAAAGGGCCGCTTCACGATGCAGTGCTTCCGGGACTAAATCCGGAAGTGATGTAAGCACCTTATGTGTGGCCGCGTGCACACACGGCTGCTGCTTCAAGCAGGCTGTTGGATTGGCAGACAATTGCCAGCCGGTTCCAGCAACCTGGCAACCCTAACCTTGGCGCAGGGAAAGGGGCCTTTCTCCCTGCATTGCTGTCCCAACCTGAAGACTAGAGGCCTGCAGACTGCTATTTACCCAGTTGGGGGAAACATCTAAACAATGTATGGGTTTCTCTGAGTTCTTGCCAACAGGGTAAATAGTAGATATTTTGTGTCTGTTTCATGTCAGAACAACAGAATGGAGGGAAAGGGTAAAAAATCTCTTCCCTTCCCTTACTGGGGATCCAGGATGAATTAAGGCTCCCACTGCTTCTATTTACAAAGAAAAAAAATACAAGGAAAATTCAATCACAGATCTCTCAACAAACTATCCAACAAGGCTTTCCTTACATCAGCAGCAGTAGCCCCCACATTCTCCACTATTGCAGGCCTACATTTTCATACACAACGGACATTAATAAATGCACTCCTTTCTTCTTGCTTGTGTCGTGATTGCCTTTCCTACACCACAGAAACATCTCACGCCATGTGCTGTTTACTATGACTGCCTCACAACAAGATGATCAAACAGTACTAATAAGATTGTAAATATCTACAAGGCTTATTTTACAATTTCAAACCAAATTTGTTTCTGAAAATGTACCTCTCTTCCCCACAGTCCTGTGAAGTGAGCAACAAGCAGCTAGATACGAACTTGTATCCACATTAATAACAGCTTAGCATTACTGACATCTGAAATTTTTCCAGGTATATATTTATTGGCATGGTTATAATGTTTTACTATATTAAAAAAAAACCAACACTTAGTAATGTCTACATTTTGTGGCAATACTGTAAATTTTACTCTCCATTGTTTTACAGTATAGAATTCTAAGGTATGCCTTTTGGTTTAAGAAATTTGAAAAGCAACTTATTTAAATATGCGGAATTATCATAAGTTGTTCATACGTGAACTTAAAAGCCGTGCAACACAGGAAAATTAAGTAATTATGCCTCCAAGTTATTTACTGCAATTAAGCTCATTTATCATATGCAAATTAGTGCAAACTGGTCTCATTAGTTACTAAATTACTCAATATGAGCTGAACAATGTAGCACTCCAGTTTGTAATGAAAAATCCCTGTAGAGGCAAGCAGGATCAATTAAGCTAATTTGCATATGCAAATATATTATCTAACTTTTACTTTCCCCTATATTTAATCCTACATTTTTTGGTCATTCTTGATTATATAAAAAAGATGGGTCAATCACTAGGGTTGCCAACTTGCAGATGGAGCAGATGGTGGCTGGAGATCTCCTGCTATTACATCTGATCTCCAGGTGACAGATCTGATCTGGAGAAAATGGGTGCTTGGAAGGTAAACTCCATGGTATTATACCCCATGGAAGTCCCTCCCCTGCCCAAATCCTGCCCTCCTCAGGCTCCACCCCAAAAATCTCCAGGTATTTCCCAACCCAGAGCTGGCAACCCTATCAATCACTCACTTAGTAGTTACAAAGCTGCAAGGTGTAGAGAAGTCCCATGAAGACAGCCTGTCTCCAGAGTGACATTTAAATCCAGATTCATATAATATTATCCAGTAAAAAACCCACAGAAACAATTTTTAATGCGTATAACTGGGTGGTGGGGGAGGAAAGGAGAATAAGTTGAGGATATTTTACCCATATACAGCCAAGGAATTCCAGCCAACGAGAAAAGCATTGTATAAGACAGTAGGGCAAGTTTGACAAACTGAAAACATTTGAAGAAAAAGATGTTTGGGGCATCAAGAAACATATCTTGGGCACCACGGGCTCCATACTGGCATATATTATAATGAATTAACTTGTCATGGCTTTGCAAAAGCCATCCCTACTAAGATTTCAACTATATTTTACAGTTCCACAAAATACTAAAGTTTGCTTTCTTATAATGTTTCTGAGCCTTTGGCCCAAAACTTGAGTTTTGTGACTGTCTTTTTGGTTTTTGGCTTTTGACACTGCCTTGCAACTATTTGGTATGTAGAATCTAGATTTAAATACTACAAGGTGCTGCTTTATTAGTAGAATAATCAAGTGGATGGCAGTAAATTCTTAATATTACTGTAATAACAAAATATCTTAATTTCTGAATATGCCAGATTTTTAAAATATGAGCATGAAATGAAAATAATAAATCACACATCAATATAAAAATGGCCTCCAGGGAGATGAGAACCCTGCTTCCCAAATAATATGAGCTTGATCCACTCTGCCATAGGTCCAGTGCCTACACATGAAAGATCCCTTCTCCGTGTGGTTGCCAACCTCCAGGTACTAGCAGAGGATTTCCTGCTATTACATCTGATCCCCAGCCGACAGAGATCAGTTCACCTGAAGATAATGGCCACTTTGGCAATTGGACTCTACTGCACTGAAGTCCCTGCCCTCCTCGGGCTCCAGTTCTTTTTCCCCTCACAGTTGCTATTTCTCCAAAACTCATTGTAGAATTTCTGAAGATCTGCTTCCACTTTGTTTGCTGTAAACTCAACATTTATATTATTTTGATATTATTTATTATTTTGACGGTGGGATATGGGGAGGGAAGGGACCTCAATGGGGTATAATGCCATAGAGGCTACCCTCCAAAACAGCCATTTCCTCCAGGGGAATTGTTGTCTGTAGTCTGGACATTGGTTGCAATTCCTGGAGATGTCCAGGTTACACCTGGAGGTTGGCAATCATACTCCTACTGCTGTTTCCAAACAGATGACTGATGCTGTAAGGGAGCCTTCACTCTCACATGTGATACAATGTAACTATAGTGCAATACGGAATCCCAGATGGGTAGCCACATTAGTCCGTTGTAATAAAATAACAGAGTTCTATGACACCTTAAAGACCAAGAAATTTATCGCAGCATAAGTTTTGTAGGCCAGAGCTCTACTAGGTGTATTGCAGTAAATAGGTATATACACACTTCAATACATAGAGAAGTCCTGTACGTATGAAAAATACCTGCCTACTCTGGTGCACAAACATTTATGCCACAATATATTTCTTAATCTTTAAGATGCTACAGGATCATTGCTTGCAGTATACAAAGGGGCTGGTGTTCTTGTAGGGTTTACAATTGAGAATTTCTTTCCTGATGCCTTCTTTATTTCAAACAATTGGTTGCATAACACGCTAAAGCAACATGTAGCATTTCCATTGCAATCACACTGTAATCACATTAGCAACTTGCACCCAGTGATTAATTCATTCAGCCTTTCTAATAGTTAATACTCTACATTTAAATGTCCTTTAAACTTTCTAACTGTACTTTTTGGGGGGGGGAAATTGGAGAAATTTGATACATACATTATCCCACGGAAAGCTTAATCTCACCAAATATTCAGTATTATATTAATTTTAGTTATGAAGTAGAATATCAGGTGCATTCTCTGACTCTACACTAAAATCTTTAGCTGCTTTTTAAATGTTTGAAGTCCAATGTCTTCCCACATTTTCAAAGGGAATTTCCAAGGAAAGATAGAAATCTACCTTAAATGGAATGTTTAAAAATTAAATTCAATGAAAAATGAACAGAATAAGCAAGTATACATTAAAATTATTTTCATTGCATTAATATATACCATCATATGAAGGAAGATTCTGAAAAACACCTATTACCTATCTTCTATATGCTCATAAGATGTGACCATTTTGATCTTACTATTTTCAATACAAATTTGGAATCCTGTGTCATAACAAAACAGAAGCTCATGCAGGATGCTTCGACATTTGCTAGCAACAGCTATACAGTGTCATGAAATTTTGTGCAATGCCACACAGAGTATCTAGTGTGCCTAAATTCTGGAAGACATGCTATCTTCTAGAGGAATATAAGTATCATTTTCAAGTGACACTCAAAACAGTAATAAAAGAGAGAAAAGGGTGTTGGATAATTTAAGTAGGAGGGGAAAATTAAAACCTACATGTGAACAAGACCCCCCCCCAAAAAAAACCCCAAACACAAAACACAAAATCTGTTCACAAAATAAAGATTTATACAAGCACACACAGTCATTTGGGGAGCCAACAGCTACCGCACAGTGCAACGCAACTAGGTTGGGTGAGCTCTACATTATTACAGCACAAATAATACTTGCCCTCCCTCTCTCATTAACATTCTTTCAACCATGGCTTTCTAAAAAAAACAAAAACGGATTTGTGAAAACTCTCATCATACATGAGGCAATAATAAAACACAGTATCCAAATAACTTACAGGAATCTCAGATCTGATTATTACTAAGTATGCTGAACGTTTTTTGCTTTGTAAAGCCATTGTTTTTTACCTGTAAAATGTGACTTCCCAAATGTGACTCAAATACTTCAGTGGCAAGTGCACTGGGGCTTCTCCTGCGCTGGGCACCTATAACTGAATAAAAAAGCAATTATGTTGCAATCTCTGCACATTGTCATATCACATCCCTAATCTGAGATCAATTTATTGTATATATTAGTTATATTTTTTGTTCAGTTTTACAACTGAAATGTTACTATACAGTAAAGCACTTGGGGTATCCCCCTAGGGTTCAACAGAGCCCAGTGCCTCCACTGCCCTCTGGGTCATGGATGTGCATGGTGCCAGTTACAACTGATTACATTTGAATGCCATTCTCCTTCCAAGGAGCTCAGGGCAGTGTACATCGTTCTCCCAATTTATCCTTCACACAACTCTCTGAGGTAGGTTAGCTTGAGAAAGAGTGGCTGCCAAGAATCCTCCCAGGGCTAGACTCTGGTACCTACTCCTCAGCCAAAGGGGAGCAGGAGCTATCCAAAGTCAGTTTCATGATTATGGAGATCTGAATGCATGGCTTCTCATTCCAAGTCCAATACTCTAACTACTACACCACACCGGAATTCAGAAATGGGAGGTTAGGAGAAGTAGGAGATCTGTGCAAGCCCTCCCACCATAACGTTGCCCAAATTACACAAGCTGCTCAAATATATCAGCCAAGGGAAGGGAAATAATTGATGTAGCTAAGGTAGAGACCTAAAATTTCTGGAAACTTTGAAACCAGAAAGAAACAGAAATTTGGGGGGGGGGGAAATTGAAAAAAAAGCAACACTTACTCTCCTGTTAACCTTGAACTAATATTACTGCATTAACAACATAAAGTGCATAATTTGTAACATACGTAGCATATAACATTGCAATATTTGACATATTTATGGAATTTAAAAGTTGTGAATGCCTTAGTTTTGTACAAGCAATACTGCAAATATACCGAATACTTGATAGAAAACTGCAAGCTGATGCATACTATGCAATCTTAGTACCTGTATCTTAATTTTTGCTATTTGGTTAAAGAGAGCTAAGATCTCAATGAAACTTTCCATTTTCCTGTTCTGGTGCCATTTCTGCCCACCTCCTTTTTTCTCCCTCCTGCAAGGTAGGGCAATAAGGCACTTTTTACCCAAACTGTAGGTACATGTGTCACAGTGGTTTGAGGGAGCGATGAAAAGGTCAACCACAAATCAGGTCAAAAGTACAACAGAAGGTATGCAACAGTTGAAAAGCAATGAGAGCCCTGCCTGAAGATCAGGTTTTGTTCTAGGTACAGAGATGCATCTTGGATTCAAGAGCTGTGTATGTCCACACATGGCCACCTTGTCTTTAAAAGCATTCCACTCATTAAGAAAGAGAAAATATTTCACTGGAGTTTCTTCCCCCAGTATCCCCCCAAATTTTACCTTATTTTGAAGATCTGAGAATTTATGCCACCAGAACTATTTTGAAAACACATAAAGCTGCCTTATACTAAACCAGACCATTGGTCCGTAAAAGTCAGTATTATCTACTCAGACTGGCAGCGGCTCTCCAGGGTGTCAGGCAGAGGTCTTTGACATCACCTACTGCCTGGCTCTTTTAACTGGAGATGCCGGGGATTGAACCTGGGATCCTCCGCATGCCAAGCACAGGCTCTTCCACTGAGCCACTGCCCCTCCCCAACTTTAAATTTGAACAGGAACACATAATAATGTCTATGCAAGACGTCCTTTGCAAGCTAATTTTTCAAACTCGTCTCTGGATGTTCCTACCTCAGCTGCTTTATTGCAGCAAGGATTCCAAATCCATATTTATAATAGAACCATGGATCTGGGACCTGGACTGTGGTAAAAGCAACTGGAAGAGTGGAACTGTGAAAGGGCGGATTAATAGGTGAAGTAAGACTTAAATGTCCTACACACATCTAAAACTTCAGCCCTAATTGACACAGAAGGAACAACTCCAAATCTTTAAGGGCATGAGATTATGCGGAAAGTTTAGTGTTCATACTGCCATGCTATGTACCTTCAAGATGGTTTTTTTCTTCATTACTATATATTAATTCCCATGTCTGAAATACGACAGGTGATACCCAACTGCTGCTTACCTGCTAGGGAAAGGTCATGGGTACCCATGCATTTTCTCTTGAGTTTCTGTGAGAAAATGCCAAAAGATGGTTAACATCCCCACCACCCACCCACAGTTCTTGCTTCAAGTATCACCTTGAAATTGCAATCCCAGTGGTTGCATGTGATAATTTCTTTTAAAGTCTGTTAGAAGGATAGCAGCACTATATGCGATGTGTTGTCCCACCCTAAGTGGCTATTAAAGTATCGAGAGGCTCATTGGCATTAGTCAGATTATCTATCAATCCAGTCAAAAGAAATCTTAGAGCAATGATTTGTAAGTGTGCTCTATGATATCAAACGTCAAATCTGATATAAGCAGGCAAAGAGATATGACACCTAATGACAGGAGCCTTGAAATATTGGTTTATAAGTGTAATATTATGGATGTTACATGTAATTTCTTTGCAGGAAACACTGTGCTATTTATACTGAATAAAGAATTTACTGCTGGAGTAAAATGATACCCAGCAGAAATTAGAGATGGTGAATGTTCCAAACCCAACACTTTGTGTCATTTTCATCTGATCTTAGAAAGGAAATCAAGGTCACACATAAAAACAACTCAAAAGAAAATTTCCTGATATTTCTGTACTTTGCACAGGAATGTTTACTGAAATAATACTTTTGTGAGGGGGATGTAATGTCATAATAATCACTCATTTCACTCAGAAATTGAACAGAAATGCCACAGTAGCATCTAGTCTCAAAGTAATGCCTTTTATTTTTGTGTCTTTGCTCCAGAAGGTGATTTCCACATCTCTGATCTTAAATAATTTTGCTCTTCCCTCCTTCTGTCACTCATTTCCCCAAAGATAAATTAACTTCTACAATTTCAAGGCATTTGGTGAAGTACAACACAACTTCACAGCATATTAAATTAAATTAAATAAGGTTGCTAGAGAGTACAAAATGAATGGCCTGTCTGCCCTATTTGAGACCTTTCATCATTAATTAAATCCCCCTTAAGCAAACCTAAACAAACACAGTTAAAGAAATCCTTTCTTCTTTAACTTTGACCTCTCTTTTTCATTGCTTGTGGGAACTGAATGCATGTTGAGGAAAGCTTTCACTCTTTTGATACAGCAGCACTGGATTTTCAACAGTAAAAGCTAACGTTAATTCAGTTATAATTACTGTTAAGAACTGTTTGTATTAATTATAATTCTCATTTACTAAACAAGAAAAGCCACAGCTTTCTGCCTCTTGAAAAATTATGTGGAATTATTCAAATATTTTAAGATGCTTTGCAAGTTTGTATAGTCAGTCGTTTGATACTTGAAAATCACTGTGTCTTGTTCTAAGGGCAGGGGTAGGTCATGGTACCTTCCTGGCATTATTGTTATCTATCTACTCTTGCAGTAGCCCCAACCTCCAGGCAGCAAGAATGAAATCCTTTAGTGTTGTTAACATTAGCCAGGCTATTAGACTCAGGACTGAGTCTCAGGATACAGGTGTCATATAGAAGCTTTTGGAAAACCCCTTTTAGGGTTGCCAGCTTTCTGCTGGGTGAGGGCTATCTCACATCCCCAGCTTTCATTGCCCCCTGCCGCTCAGCAGAGTGGTGGAAGGAAATTCCTGGGTGGAATTGGTGTCCACAGCATGATGTCACTCCTGCCATGACTTGGAAGTTACATCATCACACCAGGTGAGACTCTAGAATTCAACCAAAACTCTATGGTTCTCTATGCAGATCAGCTGAACATCTGCCATGTGACTTCTTCCCATACTGCCATCAAATGAAGTAAAAGGATTTTCAATACAGCCACCAAATGATAGGGTTGTTCCATTGACCTGAATGTGAAACAGCATATCTATGCTTTTTACCAGAAGTGACATAAGTGCACCAGCAAGCATTTCTCCTCTCCTCCATCGTTCTACCACTGGCACCCGAGGTACTGGTGGGCAAGGAGGCAGGAAGCCTGGTATCCCTAGATTCAAAAAAGTTTGAAAACTACTGCATGTTTTATAACAATTTTTTCCCCCTGCCATATTCACATTGTTAATAATTATTCATTAAAAATGTGACCTGGATTGCCTAAGGCTAACCTGATCTCATCAGATTTCAGAAGCTAAGCAGGGTCGGCCCCGGTTAGTATTTAGATGGGCAACCTCCAAGGAATACCAAGATCATGATGTGGAGGCAGGCAATGAAAAACCACTTCTGAATGTCTCTTGCCTTGACAACCCTATGGGGTTGCCATAGGTCAGCTGTGTCTTGATGGCATTAAAAATATGTTGAAGATAGTTATAGTTAAGAACACCTAATGCAAAGCAACTGCCAGATACTTTACAATGACCATTTGTGCATGGTCGATTTTGATGCTCGCTCAAAGCTCCTTTTAAAAATCTGACCTTTAAAATACCTATTCATGGTCCCAATGCAAGAGGAGAAAGTCAAACAAATTCCACCTCCCACTCGCCTGCTCCTTTGTTCCTTCGTTTGCATAGCCATTAGCAATCATTGTTTGCATAGCTAACCCGTGGCTGTGATTCTTCATGCTTCCTTGAGTGGATGCTTCGAGGTGGGGGCGGAGCAAATAAAAAAGGTCGTGTTAAAGGGGCTCTTAAGAAATGCAAAGCAGGTATGTGCCAGCTTCTCAGTGACTTCTGAAATGATGGTTCAGTGTGAAGAACTCACTTCAGCTTAGAACACGCAGCTAATTACCAAGCATAAACGGCCATTGGCACAAAATATATCGGATGTTCTTATGTTCTTATTGGCACAGAATATATTGAATCAGGAAGCTGCCCTGATTGGTCCACGATGCCATGATTCTCCTCCTACTTCAGCATGGCTAAGGTTCTATTTCTGAATGAGAGAAACAGGGAAGGCTCTAGCAGAATGGAGCCTTTCAGAGGTCCACACTGGTCCAGTAATATTTTGGAGAATTCCGTTTTAATTAAATAGAAACAGTAGCAAAAATAAATTAGAATGAATGCTCCGCTATCTTTGTTTCCTAACTAAGTTTGACAGTTCTCTAGTAAGTAAAACAACACAACACGAAAACAGACCTCAGACCTGATAGAAACACAAATTGTTAGTTTCAGATTATATCCTGGGAAGGAGTAAAGGATATTAACTTTCCTGTGCCAGAGAACTGTTATACAGTGTCAGACTATACTAGCTGGTAAAGCAAAAAGGCCTAAATCTGTTGTCTTAATGTCCCCTTCCCAGTTTGATCCCAGAGGTTCATGTTTATGACATTTGTAACAGCTGCTGAAAATGCTGGAGTAAGTCAGGCACAAGCTTATTACTTCCAATCTAATGCTTTGTTCATCCATGGGGCTTTTGTATGCTACTAGTATGATGAGAACATGGAGACTGATTCAGTTCCTGAGATTTTCAGTCTCTGTAAAGTATGTTATAGTTTTTAGAACCTCTTGGCCAAATCTGTCACTCTAGTATGGTTCTTTGACATTTTTTAAAAAAAACCTTCAGTAAGTTATACATTATCAAGCTACTTTTTAAATGATATAGCTCTGAATAACTTTTTAAAAATACTAGCTCAGCAATTTTAAAATCATTTTAAAATTTGCATCATTCTCAGTGTGGCCATGGAGGAGAATTTAAAGATTTTCACATTCCAAGACAGGTAGAGGGCAAAGATGGTTATGGGGGCAGGTAAGCTAGCAGGTTCCCCATTGCACAACTGGGCCCGGCAACCAACATCACACAACTGGGCCAGAGATTTCTCAGGGAGAGGCTGCCAGGAAATGGGAAGGAGGGAATGCTGAAGATAGAAGAAGGTAGGTCAGCAGATGGGTGGGAGGAAACAGGGAAAGGCTATGGGGGCTTTCAGAAAAGGAAAAGAATAGTGGGGGAGGGGAAAATGAGATGCCCTAACACACCCAACTTTGCTGGGAGAGGGTGGGATACAAAGAAAAGGTTGTTGTTGTTGTTGTTATCCCTTGTAGATCCCATACTTGTATAATATATTACATAACAGGGTTATATTAAACACAGATCCATCCATACACAACAAGTATTTTTTTATGCCTCCATCACCTTTAGGAAGCAGAACATGGGGTCATAGCTCAGTGAGCCTTTCCTTTGCATGCAGAAGGTCCAGGTTCGATGTCTGGCATTTCCAGGTAACAGAATCAGTCAGTACACGATGTGAATGCCCTGGAGAGCCTCTACCAGTCAGACGAGACTATACTGACCATAGGCCAATGATCTGATTCATTATAAGGCAGCTTCAAGTGTAGACAGGAGTCTACACTTGACTCACAGACCTCAGCCTTGTAACATGGCTACTTGCTACGATGTGAACCTTTCAGCAATCTTACTACATATATCTCCTACAGTGATTGGGAATACTGATGGTCTTGGAAACAGAGGTCTGAAAATGGTTCCAGGTTCCATTTGGTTACAACACGTGCATGTTCCCCTTGGTGTGGTTGGGCAGTGACCAATTTAAAAAGGATAAATCATATAAAATCACAATTTAATTTAGTTATTATACAGAATCAAATGCATACACAAATATGTACTTAAATTGGATCACAAACAAGAACAGAAGACTTTGCAGTCTTTATTTTGGAAGTGAAGTTATAATTGGGTGTTATAATTTTACTATAAATTCTTTTAGTTTTCATGTCATCTAGGCATGGAAAGTTATAATGAACGCTAATAAATGAAGAGGGACAATCAATCAACATTTTGAGGAAGAAACCTGAATCAAATGCCAAAACTGAACTGAGTATAATTAACCCAGGATTCTCCTAAGAACTGACTCTGCAACAAGCCAATTATTTTTGCTGGTCTTCCAGATGCTTTTTATCTATTTATAAGGGTGGGAAAATGAGAAGGAAAAATGATACTTAAAATTTTTGTATACTTTAAATTAAAAAAAATTAAAAAGAACTTTCACATCTACATAAGTCACATCCAGGTTGGACACTATATGGAGAGAACACTGGTGGCTTTAGTGGATTGTTGGTATTTAAAAGATAACAGAGAAAAATCCTGATTGTTGATAATTCTGTACCTCTCAGTAGCCTTTGAAGGTGCTGATCATGTCCTCTTGTTATGGCAATTAGAACACCTAGTAGGAGTGGGTGGGAAAGCCCCTTTTGCTGAAGAGAGATCATTTGCTCACATTCTGTGGAATCTGTTACTGACACGTATTTGTTGGGCCTCAGAAAACAACTTTCCCCATAGAAGCATTCCAGCTAAAACAAATAAAAAGCATTCCAGCTGCAAAAATAAGTTATCCTTGCCAAGGAGGTTAGGTTCAAACAGAAAAAAGAAAGGTCATAAGATCATAAGAAAAGCCATGCTGGATCAGACCAAGGCCAATCTAGTCCAGCAGTCTGTTCATACAGTGGCAAACTCAGGTGCCTCTAGGAAGCCCACAAACAAGACAACTACAGCAGCACCATCCTGCCTGTGTTCCACAGCACCTAATACAATAGGCATGTTCCTCTGATCCTGGAGACAACAGGTATGCATCATGACTAGTATCCATTTTTACTAGTTATTTTTACTACAGGTCATTTCACCTGCAGCTTCTGTGTCTGAACAGCTCTCTCATGGGTTGTATATGGATTGGTACAATTTAGCATTCACTGATTAGGAAGGGTATTAAACAGCTGCGGATTCAGAACAATTGCTTTTCTTTTCAAGTTGTAATTTCTCCCGTTCATTTCTTAAGTGCATTCTATAGTAGAGCTGTACCAGCTTTGTTTTTTAGGGGTTTTTTTTTTGTGTGTGTGAATGAACACTGCTATCTTTGAACAATCCCTGAAAGATATACACAACTGTTCCTTTTTTCACAGCAGTTCACTCTTGGCCGCTGTTCCTCTGAACTGCTCCTCTGGTATTTTTTTTTTAAAACTAGTGTCAGGTGCAAGAACCTGATATCCTGCATCAGAGGCTTCATGACCTTGTTCCATGTGCCATTTTGCTCCTCTCTGGCTTCCTTACAATAGCACCATTTGGGGGAAGCATCCATAATAGTCCTTTTTTGTCTTGGTTATGTGTTTTCCCTGACATAGCTGTGCTGCAATTTCCCCCCAAAAGATGGCTTGGTATTACTTTTTTGAAAGATTAAAATGAAATATGGTCCCCACTGTGGAGAAAGGTGGGCTATAAATGAAGTAAATAAATAATAAATATAGCTGAAGATGGAGGAGCTGATAAATAGTTGGTGGGTGGGTGGGAAGGAGAGAAGGAAGCAGAGAAAGGTAAGGATATCAGGGTTGCCAGATGGAGGGAAAGAGGAAATAGAATGGGGAAGTTGTGACAGGGAAAATAGGTGTCCTCAAGTCCTTGAATATACCTCATTGTGCAACTGGGCCCATCTTGACGACCAGCACTGCACAACTGGACTACAGTTTTCCTGGGTAGAGGGTACCAGGGGTTGGATAGGGCAGAAAAAATGAAGATGGGCAGAAGATAAAGGTAGCTTGGCTGGTGGATGGGAAGGAAAGGAGGCAGGAAAGGTGGAGAGGCTATGTGTCCCAGCCACCAAGTGGACAGCAAGTCCCAGTAACCACACAGTCTGATGACAGGGGTTCTCAGATCACATTCCAGAGTCCAATAACAGAATCAAAGGCAAAGCAGAAGGCAGTCCAAGGTCTCAGTCCAGGATCTGATTACGTAGTCTAAAAGGGAGAGTCAAAAGGAGTCAAAGGGTCAGGTAAAAAGTTTGGCCTCACCTGTGGATACTTAAAACTGGATTGGTGTTGTGGCAGCTATGGGGTGAGAGTGGGGGGAGGGCTCTGATGCAACTGCTTTGAAGAAAATGTATAAGCTACGTGCTCCCTAAAGGGCTCTTATTGGGAAACCTAGTATTTGTAACAATAGAAACAATTTTTTCCTAGATATTTGAATTGACAAACAAGACAACAAAGTCTTATTTAACAAAAAAAATGGTAAAATAGGGTAACTGATATGTGTGGATGACTTCAATATATACAGTAAAATTGGCTCTCAAGTAAAATAACTAGATCCTGAAGGGAGATTTGGGCCTTTTATGCAGGGACATTTCCCTGCACCCCGCTGACTGTTTCGTGGCTTCCTTTTGATTATGCATGTCTTATCCATATGTCAGAGGTTACCTCGCTCTCCCTGTGCGTTTTGCCCGCATCTTCCAGATTCTGGCTAAAGCAGCACCAAAACAGATTATAGCTAAAAAAACCCACCAAAATGATTAAATGAGCACCTGCCACTTTAATAAAGAGATGCCCTCAGTGGCTGTTGCTAAGCAAGCACAACAGTATTGCCAACCTTGAAGGCTTGGTTTCTGTCAGTGAAAGGCAGGGGGAGGGACAGGGCCCTTTCCAGGATTTTTTAGCCTTTGAGGGAGGACTCATTGGGCCAGGTCAGGCAGCAACCACTGGGCAACTACTATCATGTGACTTGCATGACTCACCCAGGCCTGGCTGCTTGTTACTGTTGAACAGCAGCCACCCTGCAAAAGCCCAAGTGATTAAGTGGTTAGAATTTCAGACTAGGATCTAGGAAACCCAGCTTCAAATGCCTACTCTGCTATGGAAGTTCACTGGGTGACTTTGGGCCAGTCACACACCCTCAGCCTAACCTACCTCACAGGGTTGTTGTGGGGATAAAAAGAGAAGAATGGTGTAAGCTGCTTTGGGTATCTTGTTAATTTACAGATTGATATTGCCCAGGAAGTTTCAGTTATAGTGCCACTAAGGTCAGGAATGTATTCACTTTACAATCGTGTTTTGTTTTCTTGCAAGATTAGGCCTTTAAAAAACAAAGCAAAGAGGCAGCTATCACTACAAAGCAAGGGCAGTTCAGCTGTTATTTAATTAATATACTATATAATGTGACCTATTTTATTCCAGTAACCATCAGACAACAGAACATAAGATCTGAATCATAACACATGCTAAGTAACTTCCATTTATTCCCATTTTTTCCCTTTGCACTGAGTACTTATTCCTAAAAAACAATTTTATAGAAGAAATACAATACCTTGCAATATGTTTTCAACTGTGGTTAAGCCAATAAAAATATCATACTGATCACTTGATATTCGTTAACATATGACACTACTATACAATCAAGCTGTGTGAAAGTAAATGTTATTGGCATGCTTGAAGTGTTAACTGCCCAAAATAACAGCAGCAGCATTCCGAATACTGATGTGGTCATTTAACAGAAGTAATTGACTACTGAATGACATTTATTTAGATTTCATTCACTAAGAACAGTTGTGTAGAAATGGAAAATACAGCATGTCATTCCAAAACGGATCTGTTTCAATCTCTTGCAGAAAGCTATAGGATGGGAAATATGGTGCATTTTCACCACCTTTTGCACAAAGCCATAAGGTTCCCAAGTTTCCTGACTACTGTGATGGCTGGTTGATTCTCACATTGGCTTAACAGTTGCCTGCCCATGGAAGGCAACTTCCCACCCCCCCTTTACTCTTCCCACTGCAATCACCCGATGGAACAGCTGGAGCAACAATGGGCAGTGTCTAGCATGTTCTAGGGAAGTCTCTTTGGTCCTTATGATACAGATTGCAGGAATGCCCAGAGCTCCACAGAAGCCATGACGTCACTTGCAGATGCTCACCCCAAAGTGACTCTCACTCTCTCCAGGCTCCACACACCAAACACTCCTTGGGCTCACCAACGCAGAGCAGCCTACCCTATTCTTATAGCATGTTTCCCTTCATAGTATAGTGAGTTTACAAATTCACCAAGATTTCTTCCAAATGTTAGGGTTGAAGAGATTTTGTAAATTTCATAATACAGGATGGTATAAGTATAAAGTATGCTGTGCTCTTCTTGTGTCTCCATTTAAGCTTTGTGAGCTAGGGACATAAACACTGGATAATAATTAACATGCAAAAGGGACAAAGTAAGGGAGATGGTAGTGTAAGGCCCTCCCCACCGCTGCTAGTGTGGGTGAACAACAACTTTGGAACAGGACTTGATGGGTCTTGGAATCTCTGCGTTTATTCAGTGGAAGTCTTTGGCTGCTTGAAGGCTTTGTTTCACACTCCTCTAAAAATATCCATATCTTCAGTTGCGGACACAGTGCTAATTTAGGGAGCCTGGAGCCAGCAGCCAAACACCTGCCCACTCCCCCTAAGCATGCATACCAACACCTGACCCAGCCCAAGGTCTCCTTGAGCTTAGCAAATGATACACAGAGTCTTTGCATGGAGGATAATGGCCACAACTTTATTGGTTACAGCAGTAGGCATTGGCGTAGCATAGGGGTGAGATCCAGGCATCAGCTGACCCGCCTGTCAACTGAAGTCCTCCTACAACCCAGCCTACTTGCTGGGTGTTGCCTGGATTGGCAGTATGTAGGAAACACGTGGACGGAAGCCTGCTGTGTGGTCCACTGCCACCCTGGAAGGAGGCTAACCTCACAGCCCCCGAGCTGGTCATGTACCAATCCAGGCCTCCCCCCAAACCCCTTATTAGGGTCCCCAGAGTGGGGAAATGGGGGGACACAGGCCAGCTTTCCCCCCAAACTGGATCCAGCCCCATGCCAAAACTGCCAACCTCTAAAGCTGTGACAACACAGAAATACAACAACAACAACAACTGAATATAGGGAGGGTGGGACAAAAGCAACTGGAGAACTGAGCAGGGAGATGAGCAGTCTGGCAATAAATACCCAGCTAGTAGACCTGAGTAAAAACCTCAGGTCCGTTGACAGCCGGCCGGGAAGCCCCTCCCCTGCCTGGCCCTGATTGGCCCGTTTGAAACAGAGGGAGGGGAGGCTGGGACTCAGCGAGAACTCACAGCAGGGAGCCGCCATTACATGGTCCCGCCTCCCAGCTGATGAGCCACCGCCAAAACAAGCCACAGAGCCAGGCCCCTCAAGCGACAAAACCCCAACGAAGAGCCATTGCACTCGCCTTGTTCTGAGCTTCTGCTGAAGGCTCTGTTAATGAAGACTATCTATGCTTTAAAGGCCTACAAGACATTGGGTAGCTTAACGTTAAATTAGAAGAGGCAGTGGGATGTTTAGGGATGCAAAACCAGAAATATAGATCCAGCTCAATCATATTTCCATGAAACCATGTACCTTTATTCCTTTGCCAACATGTAAGTATTTGTTTTTCATTTAGATTATTTACGTGGACGGAAGCCTGCTGTGTGGTCCACTGCCACCTGGAAGGAGGCTAACCTCACAGCCCCCGAGCTGGTCATGTACCAATCTGTAATCCCTCTTTATCTTCCACTTTATTCTTTTACCTTTTCTCATCTTTAAGTCATATCATAAAATTTCATTCATTTCAGTTCAAATAACTGAATGTCTTCCTTACTAGCCCAGCACAGTCACTAAGCAGAGTGCTATACAGACTTCATGCCCAGGCCTGTACTCCCACAAAACTTGCTAACCCTTTATCTCAGATCAAAACCACATCAGATCAAAATCACTTCTGCATTTAAAGCACAGGAAGATAATTGTAAATCAGCCTTCCTGGGAGGACATCAATCAGTTCAGAAATCTGGTATTTAAAACTACCTCTTTTCCTTGGATACACACCACTACCAGGAAAAGAGGTGAAAGATGCTTTAGGAGAAACCTAGTCACTGATCACAAGTACAACTTGGGGTCAATTATCAGGGTTGCCAACCTCCAGGTACTAGCTGGAGATTTCCTGCTATTACAATTAATAGAGATCAGTTCACGTGGCGAAAATAGCCGCTTTGGCAATTGGATTCTATGGCATTGAAGTACAGTATTTTTCGCTCCATAAGACACACCTGACCATAAGACGCCCCCCCCCAGCTGGCCGTCGGATCGGGGAACGCCGGCTCGTGCCGCCCCGATGCGCCCAGCGGGCTCTGTGCAGGCCAACCCACCTCCCAGCTGGCCGTCGGGGCGGGGAACGCCGGCTCGCGCCCTCCCAACGCGCCCAGCTCTGTGAGCCCAGCCCGCCTTCCAGCTGGCCGTCGGGGTGGGGAATGCTGGCTCATGTTGTTCCAGTGCGCCCAGCCGGCTCTGTGCGCCCCGCCCGCCTCCCAGCTGGCCGTCGGGGTGGGGAAAGCCGGCTCGCGTTGTTCCAGCGTGCCCAGCCGGCTGGCGGGAGGAGAGGGGGTCCCTCCGTCCGGCTCTGGGAGTCCCAGATGGACCAGGCTAGGGTCCATAAGACGCACATTCACTCCATAAGACACACAGACATTTCCCCTCACTTTTGAGGAGGAAAAAAGTGCGTCTTATGGAGAGAAAAATATGGTACCTCCCCTCCCTAAACCCCACCTTCCCCAGTCTCTGCCTCAAAAATTTTCAGGTATTTCCCAACCCAGAGCTGGAAACCCTATCAATTATTAACTGCATGAAGCAATCTGACTTTTTGTCTGTCATCAACCTGCTGCCAATCAATTTTATTGGAGGACTCCAATTTCTAGGATTATTTCTAGAAAAAAACATTATCTCCATATCATTCACAATTTTACAAATCTATATCTTGTTCCCTCTAACTATACTTTTAAACTGGAAAAAAAACAAAAAACAAACAAAGACAAGTCCTTTACCATTCTTGTAAATAATGTTTTTACTCCAAGATGATTTTGACTGTCATGTCTATAAAATTATTTTTCAGATAAGGCAGCACTATATACTAAAAGTGGCTGTGCCATAGTGTTATATGCAATGCCGCTGTGATATTTGCTATATTATATTCCATCTCTTTTCTAATAATTCTCAATGGTGAAGATATATTTTTCACTGCAAAAGCATACTGATTTGATATCATCAATGAGATTTCCATTAAGACTGAAAGTCTTTTTCCTAAAAGGTCACAATCAGTTTAAACACTATCAGTAATGTGTGTGTGTTTCCTTTCCAAGGACAGGATTCTGAAATTATATACATGTAATCTCATTCTGAAGCCCAGTCTCCCATTACAAAGTATATATTTAACAGACATTGTGGAATTTCCCGTTTTGAAATTCATGGTACAAAATGACACTCACTTTCTAGACAATAAACAGGCAGAAGCTCCCCACTCAACACACAGAAGCATAAAAAATGCATAGTTTTTGGGGGGGTTATGGGGGGATTGCCTTCAAGTCACAGTGACTTATGGCAACCCCGTAGGGTTTTCAAGGAAAGAGACATTTAGAGGTAATTTGACATTGCCTGCCTTTGTGTAGTGACTCTGGTGTTCCTTGGTGGTCTCCCATCCAAATACTAACCAAGGCCAACCCTGCTTAGCTTCCAAGATCTGATGAGATCGGGATAGCCTGGGCTATCCAAGTCAGGACAACGCATGTGTGTGGGTATGTAACAATATTCCCTAGAGTATCCCTGTCCAGTTGATTCTACAATGATGATGGGCTGTACCATGTTCATTGTTAGCCCATCTGGACAACAGATGTTGTACTTAATATCAGTGTCCAGGGCGAAAGTCCTTTAGGAGGCCGGGCATGGCCCGCGCCGGCGTCTGGGACCCCTGCACCAGTGTCCAGGCAACTTACACCGGCGTTAGTAGCTCGCACGCTGGCAGGAAGGCCCGGAAACGGGATGCCGGATGCTGCTGCAGCAGCACCACCCTGGGGCCTTCCAGCAGTGTCCGAACACCAGCAAAGGCCGTGCCTTTGTTCCGGGAGGCGTTCCCGGGGCGTAATGGCGTCCCGGAAGGCATTCCTGGGGCATTCCGGCACAGGGCTGGGGACGGGGCCACCTTTAGGCAGACTCCAAAGCCCTTTCAGGCTGGGAACGCCCCTTTTTATTTTTTCTGAGATGCACCACCTTTTAGGTGCTGTATCTCCCGTGCAACCCTATGAGGGTTGCATGGATTTTTTGCGTTGCCTCCTAAGCCCGGCACAGGCATTCTGCTCAGGAATGCACTGTGAGGATTTTGACCCATATTGTGACTGGAGGCTTTGAACAGACCCAGAGAACAAAATTTGCATCAGTAAAATAAATAATGGTATGTGAATTTCAGGCTTGGAGGCCACTAATTACCATGTCCTTGATTTTATCTACAAAATAGAAAATCAGTGCACTAAAACCGTAGGAGATCCTTAACCTGATTTGTTCTGGTGAATCGAAAACTAAGTGATACTGATCCCAGTGAGACATCTACTCAACCCTAAGGGAATTAATTTTGAACCCATTTCTGATGAATGTATAAGGATCGTTTGAACACATTGGTAAAACTATCAAGAAAATTAGTCAATCTGGAATTGCACTGGCTGAAAAGCCATTACTTTCCTTAGGAATACTGGAAGAACTCCACTTGAATTCCTCACTGGTTACCATATATTTAAACATTTTACTATAAATGTACTGTTTTAATGTTTTAATATTGTTTCCTAACAAATTGGATAAATAGATAAGGACTAGATAAGTTCCAGAGGTCTGTACTCCATACAGAGAGAGTGTTTGACCCATTACATTAGTCAGCTGATAGCTGCTGCATTTTGAAGGTCAGGAAAGTGGGAGGATTGTATGAGAAAGTGCAGTTCATTCTTGTACCATCTGAAACAAAACTATCAGGAATCCCAAAGAATCCCAATTGCATGACTGTGTGGGGATTAATAAGCAAACACATGCTAACTTAAACCTGTACCTGCAGCTAGAAAAAAAAAATTCTCATTAACAAATTGCTAAAGATGACAGATGCTGAAAATAAATACGAGTGTTCTGCCATTACAAACACTCATATTTTAACCAGTAGTTTTTCCATGCCAACGTTATCCCAGGCTATTTATCTAGTTACAAACTTCAACAGACATGAAATATTTTAAGAAGTCCTCTGGAAATGGCCTGAGGTAATTTCAAACTTAACAGACCCTGTCCCACCAGAGCTCATTACAGTGAATTTTATAACAAAGTACCCTCTACTTAATTTTCAGAGCTTAGCCAAGCGTACCAGAAATGCAGCTGCATTAAGTGCAATTAATGGTATAATAAAAGCAGTGGAGGGCTGTTTAACACTCAAGAACCAGCAGTAAACAGTGGCTTCATGTTCTCTAACAGTCAGTGATGTGTCAAAGTGCCAGAAGTAGAAGATTTCCTCTACTTAGACAGAAAAGGAACATTTCCTAGTGAAGGGGGGGGGGATCTGTAAATGATGTAAAAATGATCCCCTCCAGTAACGCCACCAGCATTTCTCGCTCTCTTTGAGAAAGCGCACAAAACAAAAAACCCATATCCCCATTAGTGAGCAATAGAAGGAAATTCAATTTTGAAAAAGTAAGACTAATAGCAAGAGACTAATACAGCACACAAAATGATTCTCAACTGAGTTTACTGTCAAATGAAAGGAGGGGGCAGGAAAACATCACTCTTGTGACAGCAATTTATCTATGCCTTTTGCCTTACCTAAAAAGTAAGATACAAAGCAACTCACAACTTGGAAAAAAAACCCCTGCTAATACGGTAATTATCTGAAATTATGTATTGTTGGTTAGCATCAACCAGGATAGTTTGCAATAATGAAAAGGCATCTAAAACTCTGGGACAGAGAGCCAGTTACTCTGAAAACTGAAAAAGCCAATCAACTACTTTTTAAAAAATATTCTAAAAGTAATAGTTTGTATAACATATTCTGAAAGGAATAGTATCATACTATTCATATAAGGCCTAGATAAAACCACAAAGCTGTAAACTAGCTACTGTATCTGTGACAACAGTACATTATCTAAATGAAAAATTTGTTATAAACTAGATGTTCTATGCGAACGTGGGGCCCCCCTCCCTTTCTTAATGGCATATCTGGAAAACGCCCTAGTCCTATATTGGAATAAATACCGTACAAAGTTTCAAATATGTTTTGCTACCACCCATATGTTTGCTACCTCCAACATTTTAACTGGCCAAGACATAATGGTAATGATGGTTTTTTTCCCTTCTAATAATTTGTAGCTAACAATTTAGTGATACTTATAAGGAGATATAAGGGGTTTCCATTTGAACATTATTTTCTTATAGTGATCTTTAAAATGCTAAAAACAACTTTCCTTCTTTCTCTTTTAAGCTATTGTGGATATAGTAATTGTAGAGCTCATGAAGCCAGGAAGACATTCAGCAAATGTGGAAAAATTCAGCTTTTGATTATCACATTGACAATCACATCATCCTTTTTAACTAGTTAGTTATTGTTTTTCTTCCTAGAGCATGGGGGTGCAAGCTATGACTTGCAGATCACCACTGGTCCATGGATCCTTTTTACCTGACATGGAAGGACAGAATAAAAAAGTGTCCAAGTAAGGGGCCGCATAGGGCTCAGGTGAACTCCATTATTTCAATGGCATGCCTGAAAGGAAAATTCTCAGAGGACTACTCACTGGGACAGCTTTTAACCTTTCCATGGGCCCACGTTACTGGGCATGGCTAATGATTGCACAGTGCTTTTATTGATGGGAAGAGAAAAATTTG
Source organism: Euleptes europaea (assembly GCF_029931775.1). Classification (NCBI taxonomy): domain Eukaryota; kingdom Metazoa; phylum Chordata; class Lepidosauria; order Squamata; family Sphaerodactylidae; genus Euleptes; species Euleptes europaea. The sequence goes on from NC_079317.1 coordinate 40,382,046, forward strand.
AAGAAATACTGTCTAGTACCTGCTTACTTGTGTTCTCTCTCTCTCTGTACATGAAGCCCTGAGCATAGGGCTATTTCTTCTGAAATAATATATTATTTTAGTGTGTCATATACACTGGTGTTACTTCTCTAGAGTAAGTATCATGATGACTAGTAGGGTTGCCAGCTCCGTGATGGAAAATACCTGGGGATTTTTGGGGTGTAGCCTGAGGAGGGCGGGGTTTGGGGAGGGGAGGGACTTCAACGCCATAGGGTCCAATTGCCAAAGCAGCCATTTTCTCCTGGTGAACTGATCTCTATCGGCTGGAGATCAGTTGTAATAGCAGGAGAGATCCAGCTAGTACCTGGAGGTTGGCAACGCTAATGACTAGTGAGATGCATGTACTAGGAGTGTGGACAGAAGCATTTAATACTTGAAATTTTGATAAAAAGTGCTAATTTCTTGCAATTGTTTTGAATATGTTAATATGGACTTATATCTACCAATAATCATAACCATCAGAGAGACTGTGCCATTTACTATCAGTGGGAACAGTTCTTTAAAATCTCATGGAAATACATTCCAACATTTTCCATTACCTTACAAATAATCTTAAGAATAAGTGGCAGCAATATCAGAATGCTTTGATCTTCCTTAGTCCTTGGTTCAGGGTGTCAAATGAAAGGTCAGAAGATCATGTGCCATTTGGTGTCCCAAAGCAATTCCCGACACTCCTATCACATCCACACATACTGGTATATTTGAACCATGATCAGCCTAAGGAAGTAAAAACTCTTAGTGGGACAAAAGTGCAAACATATCAGGTAACAACATCATAATTTCTGCCATCCTATTTAAAATAAGCAGCACAGATTTCAAGGTGTGTGGAATTAGCAATATAAATGTATTTGCGGTCAAGGGGCAAAGGGCGTGGAATGGATCACGATGGCAAGCGGAATGCTTCAACTGGTTGGATAAGGAAGCAGCTGTTCTGGCATTGAAAATGATTATGGAAGGCAAGCAGTGGCATATGAGAATGGGATTTAGATGGCTGACAGGAACTGTTGATGGTGATTTGGTTTGGGAAAGGACTGATAACTAGGGGAAAGTAGTATTGTTTTTGATGGGATTTGGCCAGCACAATATGGCAGGATGACATGCTGCAGTTGGATGTATAGCAATTAATCTCTGGCCATGTTTACTGGTCTTCTCTATTAGAAAAGAGATGATGAAAGAATTAAAAATTAAGAAAGTAGCACATGGACCATCCAGCTCAGTTAAGTTCAACAGCCCTCTCATAGCTGTATGGAGAAGACAACTTGTAGGCTAACTAGATGCCATTTATGATATTTCCCACATTGCTTGTTTTAAACACTGTTCAAATTGGTGAAAAATACTTTGAGTCAAATAGGAAAATTAATATTTTAGAACAACCTGGGTCCATGTGAGGAACCACATAAAAAGTAGACACAGCCCTAGGAGCATAAGCAGCAGCAAAAAATGTGTTCTTGGATAAACAGTGTGAGTCATAAGTAGTTTTGTAGCTGCAAGAACCTAATTTTAGACAAAAGCTTAAATGCTGTATCATATTACAAAAAAAACTGAAGGAAGCTGAAGATTCAATTACTAAATGTGATAGACCTCCAACAGAAATATTGTTATTCTTGGAATGTCAATGCAAAGTGAATGTACAGATGTGGACATCAAACTTCAACAACAAAAATGGAATTAAAAATACAACAGCAGAGAAGTGAAATACAACAGTGCCTTTAGGATAAGGCATATCATTGTACTACCAGTCTTGATACTACGAGCACAGTTATATTGTTTTTATATTGTTGCCAGAGTACTAACAAAAAATGCAGTTGTGGGGGAAAATATTTTCTCAGCATTCATTATTGATCATAGAGCACCGTAAAAATACTATGGGGCTCTTCCAGATATATGTATCTTTGTACCTGGAATGCTCAGTTGTTGCTTAGCTATTATGGTAGATCTGTATGAGGTTTATAAAAGTAGTGCTTCTGTTGCCAGGAAGTAATATTTTCTTAGCTTGCAGAGGACAGATTTCACCGTGAAGCAAGGCTATTCATTCCATACCCATTGTACAGGTCCTGGATGTTGCACTATTTGTGCTGTATGCACCAGCACTATTGCAGCATCAACAAAAATCTCATATTTGCCTGTTTGCATTGTCAGGTTGACTGAGCCCAGTTACTTCAGCAGTTTTGACTTGATTGATCCCACTTGGAATAAAGTTAGTTCTGACTCATGAGATTCATCAGGGGGGATTCATCAGGAGGGCTTTAAACTGACACCACAAAGGAAAAGAGATAGCCAACACAGGGGTTTCATTGAAGAAGAGCAAACAGCAGAGGCCCACCTGGGAAGGCCAGGTCAAATGGAACCAAAGGTGTGGGGCTTCAGGTGCCTATGTATCAATGCCCAAAGCTTGGGCAATAAGAAGAGCTTCTAATGCAGTCAAAGGAATATGATTTAGCAGGCATTACAGAGACTTGGTGGGATGATTCCCAGTACTGGAATGTAGTAGTGGATGGAGATGAGTTGTTCAAGAAAAACTGAAAGTGTCAAAGAGGAGGTGGAGTGGCACTGCATTAGAGACGTTTGCTTGTCTGGAAATACTGGAGGAGCCAGGTGACAGCTCAATGGAAAGTATCTCGGTGAGGATAAGGAAGGAAGGAAAAACACCCCTGACCAGGGTGAGGAGGTGGATGCTGCTCTTCTTGAGCAGCTTGACAGTGTATCCAAGAAACATGACTTTGTAGTTATGTGTGACTTCAACTTCCCTGATATGTGCTGGAAGACAAACTCTGCTAAGTGTCCAGAATCACATAACTTCCTGATCTGCCTGATCTGGCCAACAGCTTTTTCAAATGATGGAGGTAGAAGGGGCTCGGCAATCCTCAATACTAACCAATAGGCAAGAGTAGGTAGAAGGGATGAAGGTGGTGGGGGCCTCAGGGGGAAGTGACTACATCCTCCTAGAATTCTATTTGCTGTGAAGGACCAAGGAAGTTCATAGCCAGACATGTATGTTAGATTTTAGTAGGGCAGACTTTAACAAATTCAGAGGTGTGATGAGTCATTCCATAAGCAAGAATTCTGGAATGGAAAGGAGTAAGTGAATGGTAGGCTCTCCTAAAATAAGAAGTCTTGCAAGCTCAAGCCATCACTATTCCAACAAGATGGAAGCATAAAAGGGGTCCAAGAAGCCAATGTGGATGAACAGAGAACTCCGTGAAGATCTAAGAAAGAAAAATGAAATGTTCAAGAAATGGAGGCAAGGACATATCTCTAAAGAAGAGTATCTGCGGGTTGCTATGCACTGTAGGTCCGCCATCAGAGAGGCCAAAGCTCAGAGTGAGTTGAGGCTGGCCAGAAAGGCTCGCTACAACAAAAGCTCCTTCAGATATGTGAGGGGCAAACACAAGGTAAAAGAGGTGATAGGTCCACGGGTGAAAATGGAGAAACTCTGACAGAGGACAGAGAGAATCAGAAAGGCTTAATGCCTGATTTGCCTAAGTTTTTTTTCCCTTGAAGAAGAGAACGGGCTCATCTAGAGATGGTACTAGGCAAGCCACGGAGTCCGGGTTGCTGGTTGACATGGACAGAGAGGTTGTTGAGAGGCACCTGGCTGCACTGGATGGTACAAATCCCCTGAACCAGATGGTATGCACCTAAGAGTGCTCAAAAAACGTTCTAGAGAGCTTGCAGAGCCATTGTCCATCATCTTCAAGATGGCTTGGAGGGCGGGAGATGTGCCACAAGAGTGGAGGAGGGCAAATGTTACTCCAATCTTCAAAAAAGGGAAGAGGGATGACCCAGGAAACTACAAGCCAGTCAGTCTGACTTCTGTCCCAGGGAAGATACTGGAGCAAATTTTAAAGGGGGTCAATCTGCAAGCATCTGATGGACAATTTGATGATCTGGGGAAGCGGATTTATTCCTAGCAGGTCCTGTCAAACCAACCTCGTTCCCTTCTTTGATCGAGTTACAAGGTTACTGGATTGTGGGAACGCCATCAAGGTTGTTTACTGTGCTTTTAGTAAAGCTTTTGACAGGGTCCCCCATGATGTTCTGACAGATAAGCTGGAGTATTGCAGACTAGACTCTAGGATAGTTAGGGGGATAGGGAAGTGGTTGGAGAGCCGCACTCAAAGAATAGTTGTCAGTGGCATTTCATCTGATTGGAGGGAGGGGTCCGGAAGGGTCCCACAGGGTTTCATTTCATCTGATTGGAGGGAGGATTCCGGAGGGGTCCCACAGGGTTTGGTTCTAGCCCTTTTCAATACTTTTATAAATGATCATTAAATGTGCAGATGACACCAAATTGGAAGGAGTAGCGAACACCTCAGAAGTTAAAAACAGACTTCAACAAGATCTGAACACACTGGAAAAGTGGGTAGATGTGATCAAGATGCAATTCAACAGGACAAGTGCAGAGTTCTACATCTGGATAACAAAAATGAGAAGCATGCATACTTGATGGGGGATACACTTCTGGGTAACACTGTGTGTGAACAAGATCTAGGGGTACAGGTGGACTGTAACCTGAATATGAGCAGTTACTATGATGCAGCAACAAAAAAGGCTATTGCGGTCTTGGGGTGTATTAACAGGGGCATAACATCCAAATCACAAGATGCCATAGTACCACTGTACACTGCTTTGGTTAGGCCACACCTGGAATACTGGGTGCAGTTCTGGAGGCCTCACTTCAAAAAAGATGTGGGCAGAATAGAGCACGTGTGGAGGAGGCCGACAAATATAATCAGGGGCCTGGAGGTCAAGCCCTATGAGGAAAGGCTGAAGGACTTGGGAATGTTCAGGCAAGAGAAGAGGAGGTTGAGGTTGCTCTCTTCAAGTGTTCGAAAGGTTGTCACTTAGAGGAGGGCAGGGAGCCATTCCTGTTGGCAGCAGAGAATACGACTCACAATAATGGGTTTAAATTATGGGCGGCAAGGTACCAGCTGGACATTACAGTAAGAGTAGTTCAGCAGTGGAATCAGCTGCCCAGGGAGGGAGCCCTCACTGGCTGTCTTCAAGGAGCAGCTGGACAAACACTTGTCAGGGATGCTTTAGGCTGATCCTGCACTGAGCAGCGGGTTGGACTAGATGGCCTGTATGGCCCTTTCCAACTATGATTCTATGATTTTATTGCCGAGCACCAGGTAGAGGTCAAAAAGCACCAGTCCCGCTGGGGAGTGTCAGCCAGGGGATTCCCAGACAATTGGTGAGGGAAAGTGCTGCCCTTTGTGGTCCTATTCCCCCCCCACACACACACACACACTTGTTTACCATTTGAAATGATGGCTTCATCAGGTTGCTTGGGCTCAGTTGCTTTAGCAGCCAGGTGAAAAGGAATTTTGACCACACCCAGAAAGAAGACAGTGGACTGAAGGGTGTCTTCCCTTTGTTGTGTAATTTGGCCTCAGTTTAGGGCTTCACACATTTGTTTTTGGAAGCTAGGTTGTGTCTTTGTTTTTGATTGTTAGGTATTTTATTTTATTAAACTTGTATCCCTCCCTCCCCAGTAAAGCCGAGCTCAGGGTGGCTCACACAATCTTACAATAACTACAATAAATCACAATAATATCTACTAAAACAATGGGTATAAAACCAGCCCTATAAAATCAATAAATAACAACATCAGTGTGTATCAGTGTGCTTATTATGGCATATAAGCCACAGTAGGGTATGTGGGCAGTCAGAGCCCCCAAGTAATAATAATAAATTTGGGGGGGGGATAGGGAGGCCAGCATTGATGGAAAGAACCACAGCTGGCCTCAACCATATGGCTGGTGGAATAGCTCTGTTTTGCAGGCCCTGAGGGAATCCTTAAGGTCCCACAGGGCCCTGGTCTCATTAGAGAGACTATTCCACCAGACATGGGCTGGAGCAGAAAAGGCCCTAGCCCTGGTTGAGGCCAGCCGGACACTCTTTGGGCTGGGGACCACCAGCAAATTATTATTCAGTGCTCGTAATTGGTTCTTGTAGGTTATCCGGGCTGTGTAACCGTGGTCTTGGTATTTTCTTTCCTGACATTTTGCCAGCAGCTGTGGCAGGCATCTTCAGAGGAGTAACACTGAAGGACAGTGAGAGACACTGTCCTTCAGTGTTACTCCTCTGAAGATGCCTGCCACAGCTGCTGGCGAAACATCAGGAAAGAAAATACCAAGACCACGGTTACACAGCCCGGATAACCTACAAGAACCAATGAACTCTGACCGTGAAAGCCTTCGACAATGCTTGTAATGTTTTCTGAGGACATCCCAAAAGAAGTGGTCCCACGGATACAAAGGTCCCAGACTGAGTAAGGTTTTAAAGGACAAAACCAGCACCTTAAATCTCAGCTGATGTTCCAGCTGGAGTCAGTGCACAGGCTTAATATGCACCTGCAGCGGGGTCCCCATAAGTAGCCTCGCTGCAGCAGTCTGCATCAGCTGGAGTTTTCAGATCAGTCTCAAGGGCAGCCCTACATAGAGCGAGTTACAGTAATCTAGTCTGGAGGTGACCGACTCATGCATCATCGTAGGGGCGGGAGAGGTGAGGCACCAACTGCTGGGCCCAGTGAAGATGGTAAAAAGCCATCCAGGCCACAGCTGTGACCTGTGCCTCCACTGACATTAAGATTTTTTTTTGTAATGGGAGGGAAGCAAATAGATATTTGGGGTATTTTCTGTGTTTCTTGCCAGGGGGGTGGTGTTGGTGACGTGTTGACATACCCAGAAGGATCATTAATAACAGTGAGGTGCTGCACATGACAAGCCCTGATAAATAATAGCACAAGGAAAAGTCAGAGAGAAACTGAGACAATCATGCACCATCTTATCTCTTATATTGGTTAGTTCACCATGGTGCTCTTATGCATAGTACTCTGTTGCCTTGCCATATTCCCCTCTTATCACAAGAACAACCAGTGATATCAACCTCTAACTTAATGCAGTTCTTCTTCCATAAACAACACCTTACAGTCTAGTATACCCTTATTTATAAACCCAACTCTTCCCCCTTGCTTATTTAGAGAAGTTCCTAGGGCACACAAACACTTCAACCATCTTTTTGATCAACTCAAAGGCTTTACCTGAGTACCCAGCCTCCCTCCAGTACCATAAAAATCAAATGCTTTCTCCTTATCTCCTATCTTCTATTTGGCTGCCGGCATTACCCCCACCTTCTGCTCAGCTTTGGCCTCTGACCTGCTCCCATGTGTTCCCTGGCGCATCAACAACTTGGAAGGATCCAAAAGTACAGCAGTTCATTATAATACCTATCAAGCTCTAGGTTTGGGCCTTAAAAAAAAAAAACACCTGAAAAATAGCAGTGTAAAATCCTAATTAAAACTGTACCTATTTATATTCATGAACATTGATTTGTTTATATATTATATACCAGTATTGCAGCCACTGAAGAAAGCCTTAACCAAAGCTGATTCTGGCAAACATGCAACTTCATCCCAATAAAGCGATCAGGAACTGGAGCCTGTGTCCTTGTGGAACGATGCATTCAACTAGAAAGCAGTCAAAACGCTGTCCAAACATATGGCTGCAAGAATAAGAAGCCAAGTGGCCATGTAGGGGAATCAGATATATTTGCTGAGGGCAGGGGTCCCACCCTGGTACAGCCAAACAGCTGTCTATTCTAGGGTTTACATGCCTTTGGTTAAGGGAATGTGACACAGTTAATGCAGCTTTTGGCTGGATTAATTCAGTTAAAAACAGTTAAAATGAGCTACTTGAATCACAAAGACATTCTATTCTTTGTGATAAATTGTCATGTGGAACTTATACCTTTCATATTTTTATAACTCAAAATAGAAGCTACCAATGTTTTCCACTGTACATTTCCAAAAGCTATTTGAGCCATGTTCCAAAAATGTCTGTGTCCAATCAGAGACTCAGGTATATACCACAATTAAGGCATAAGTTCCCTTTATTATCCCATAGTAGGTAAAATTCTACAGAACTGTGCATGGAATGGATACGCATTCAGGAAACTTAGCTGTCAATTAATTATCTGAGTTTCGTGGACAGCAGTTGCCTCCACAGAATCCCTAAACTGTCCTTTAAATTCAGAATTTTTTTTAAAAAAGAATATGCTTAAGGGAGAGTTATGTACACTGTTGTCTCCTGAACATCTGCCTCAGCAGCGTTTGCCACCTCCATCCTCGAAATTATTCTTATTTCCACCCAAAATGTTAAGCCCTAAAGGGCTTAGAATCTGGTAGACTGCCTCTTGCCACACAAACTTGCATGTGCTTTATGGTTGGCTTTGCATTCTGTTATTAGCCAAAGTAGATATGGAGGGCAGAGCTTTCTCAGCTACTCCCTATAAACTCTGAAAGTCCCAGTCCCAGGAAACTAGCCAAGCTACCACATGCCTAGGCTGCATTATGATGTCTTTTAGTTATGTACAAATATGTGCAAACAGCCTGTTGATGGGCTTGCATGCATGCCTCACTTCTTACTTCGCCCTTCTTGCACAGACTGCCATGTTGAAAACTAACTCTGTTTACTCATGAAGTAAAAATGCAGGCACACAGAGTAACTACAGTTATAGCCCATTCCTGAGCTCTTGGCCTGAAAGAGCTCAGGAGGAGCGCAAATGCCCATGTTGGCATCCTGGTGGCTCGTGCCGGTGCCTGGGCCACTTGCACTGCAGTGAGAGGCAGGAGCGCCAGCGTTGGGCCGCTCATGCTGGCCTCCCTGCGCTGCTGCAGCAGTGTGGCCCAGGGACACTGGTGTTCCACTGGTGCAAAGTCCCGCACCGGCATCCCAGGGGGGCATTCCCGGGGAGTGCCAGGGGATGAAGCTGCCAGTAGACAGCTTCCTGACCCCTTTTGCCCCGGTATGCCATCCACAATAGCGTCGTTGCGTCAGATTTTTGCTGGCATAGCCTCGCTGAAAAAAAATTACAAGACTTTTTAAAGCCTTTTGGCTGCCGGAGAACTGCTTTGGAGGCGCCGCAGCAGCCCCTCAGCCACACTGTCCCCGGCTGCCAAAGTCTCATGAATGGGCTGTGAGACTCCTGCTTAGGAGGGGAGAACTAAACAGGATTAAACTTTGTTCACGTCATTCCTTAGTTCAGGCAATACTGTTTACCCTCTCTTTGCTGGAGTCAATGAGCATATACCTTCCCTCTTCTTCCCTGCTAGAGTGCAGAAAGCAGTTGAGAATGAGATGGTGTTTGAGATGGTGTTTACATGCATCTCTGGATCATAGTTTATTTTGGCTAGAAAATTAGACAACTATAAACATTGGACATCTGTAGATTCATACCAACTTACTTAGCTTCATAAATGTTGACTGCATAACAAGCTTCTGAGGAGTATTGAAGCATTTTAAATATTTCATTAATGGGATAACACTTGCATGATCCCACACCTATGGCTCTGAATCCTAAAGGTCATGGTGGTAGCTGCACATATATCATGAAGCATATCAGCCTGATAGTGATTCACCATGCACAGCTTGAGATATGCCCTTCTCTCCAAAATACTCTCCCACACACCTAGTTCATCCATATTCTTTCAGCCATCATTACTGTATCACTAAGATCTACCATGCTTCTCAGGTTCCTGACTGATAAGTTGCCCTTGAGAGCTTTAGGGCTGAAGGGTGGAGTTAAAGTTATAAATAATAAAAACACCATTTCCAGTAGTGCCACCCTAAGCAGAATTAACCTCCAAAGTCCACTGAAGTAAAATTCTGCTGGCTGTACTTTCAGTGCTACAGAACACAAAACATTTTAAAAAGATATCTGACACAAATAAATACAGTATGTCAGACACAAAAACATCAGTCTCTAATATCCAGTTCAATGGGCAACTACATACACAATGTAGAGGCAAACAATTAAAGAAACAAATAAGCAAATAATCTGTTTCTTTTGATGAGCTGGGGTGGTTGCATTTATTTATTCTAAAACTTACCCGTATATACTCGGGTATAAGCTGACCCCAGTATAAGCCGAGGTGCCTAATTTCACCCCAAAAATGGGGAAAAATTAGGCACCCACGTATAAGCTGAGGGGGAAATGCACCCCCTCCCCCCCCCCGCAGGCTTACCTGACCGGGCTCCAGGCACACAGGCAGGCGGTGGGGGCGGTGGTGGCCCCCTCCCTGCGTGCAGGAGGCCCAGCAGGGTCAGCTGGCAAGCAGGAGGACCGGCCCGGGGGAGGTGAGGGGTGGGGGTGGGGGAGGTTGCGGGGAAGAAACCGTTGCCACCCAGCAGAAGGCGGGGTGGGGGTGAAGAAACCGCCGCCGCCACGCAGAAGTTGCGATCGAGCAAAAGGTGCGACGATCACTCAAAAGGCGCGATCGGGTGGGGTGGGGGGAAGAAACCACTGCCACCGCCGCGCAGAAGGCTGGACAGCCCGCCCATCAGCTGGCCAGCGGGAGCGTGCTGGGAGAGGGCCCAGCAGGCGAATTACCGTATTGACCCGAGTATAAGCCGAGGTGAGTTTTTTAAGCCAAAAATCATGGCTAAAAAACTCGGCTTATACTCGAGTATATACGGTATCTCCTGCTTCTCAGTTAGGGTTGCCAGAGGCCCACTGGTGGTAGGCAAACCCCTGGTAAAGTGCCCCTCTGCCCGTCGACCAGCTGAGGGTCTGGGGGCAATTGTGCACACGTAGGCCCGCGTGCCACCCGGGAAGCCTCTCCTCTCCCTCCCTCACTGGGGCAAGCGGGCTGCTTGTTGCAGGCCCTTGCGCCAGCAGGAACCTTCCCTCGCCCGCCCTCCCCGGGGCGAGCGGGCGGCCCGCTGCACGCCCGCGCGCCAGCCGGGAACTCTCCCTCTGCCTCCCCGGGGCGAGTGGGCCACCCGCTGCAGCCCCGAGATGCCAGGCGGCACTTCCGGTTTACAACCATAAGTGGCACGTCGGCGTGCTCACACACAACAGAAACCTCCCACCGAAGGTAAGTGGGGACCTGGCAACCCTATTCTCAGTTGAAAGGTTCCCCAGGCAGGTTTAACACATCCAGAGCAGTCCTGCGGGACTGAAAATAATTCAAATGACTAAAATAAAATGGATTACCTAATCCAACCACTACATACAAGAAAACTACTGATATATAAAAACTAACTGTAACTAAAACTGTAAATCCAACCAACTTAGGTGAAGAAAAAAATTACTTTACCTGACAGATTCAGTACTAACAAATAACTGGTAAGGGGTGCCACAACACAAAAGGCCCTGCTTCTACTAGCAGACTGCCTTACTTCTGCTATTGACAGAAGATGAAGCAGGGCCAGTGTGACAAGGATCTTGATTGATGGACAGGAATATATGGAAGCAGTTGCTTTGCAGATACGAGCCCCTTGAACTGAGGCCAGGATCAAACAGTGCAGTTGTTCTTTGGGAGGCAGCCCTTTGTGCTTCACAGAATTGTGTTCCAGAAGGTTGTTGGATTCTTGGAAGAGATACAGCAAGCTGCCAGTGGAAGAGACAATCTGCTCCAGCTATGTGGAATACTACATGGAGCATGGAATGCTTTGGATCCTGGCCTGTGCTACTATTTCTCCCAAGCAGAGAGGAAACATACAAGGAAACACATTTTAGAACTATTATAATTAATACTGTTTATCTCTGGTTCAACATTTTGTTTCTGCTGTCATTCAATTACTGACATCTGTAGAAACTAGGATCTTTGATATTTCATTAAGTTCTTTATCTGTATGAAACATTATAGTATAACTCAATTTGTACATAGCAAGACGGGGAGGGGGAACCAGCTAAATCATAAAAACCTTGCAGTAATAAAACAGACTACCTTTCAAAACACCCTCCACTTTGTCCATCATATGATACCATTTAGGGTATAAAACGCAGAAAGGGCAATCTGATAATCACACTAGAAGCAATTTTAAACCACACTACTGCTGAAAAGTCAATTTAACTTTCTAGCTTTATAAGACTTTGTTATTGCTATTGTTAATTATTTCTCATTTAATGGGAAATTGGCAACCCGGTCCCCAACTGTCATTTTAAATCTGCAATAATATCATGTGAAGCTTTTCGTCCTTATTCCCCAGTCCTGGATTATCAGAGCTAAATGGCAGCTCTAGCATTACAAAAGCTCAGGGGCAGGTACTGTTACACAAATTGCCAATTCAATTAACAGTGTGTAAATGCTCCACTGGCAGACTGAGGGAAGGACAGCCATTTTGGCAAGTGTCATTCCTAATTTATCAAACTGTCAAACCTTCCCACTCAGGTGCTCGCGGTCACTGTCTGCCTCTTAATGTTAAATTGTGAAGCTGCAGGAACTATACTTGTAGCTTGACAAGGCACAATACTCAAAACTGATTTTAAAACCAAATGTACAGTTGTCTTAATTATTCTCAATATAAATGATGTTTTAATTACCGATAGAGAGTGGGAATATTCAATCAGGATTCAACGCTGCACTTCTGCACAGCAGAAGGAATGAAATTCTGCCCATATTCAGTGATGCTCTATTCTGTATTGGAAGGTATTTCAATATTAGCTATAAGTTATATTTTGCAGGGAGAAACTGGAGAGGACTACTTGAAGGACACATGTATTTTGGACCACACAGGAGGAGGTGAAGTCACTGGATGGGGCTGAGAAGATAAAGAAGCACGTGAAGGCAACACAGAAGTATTGTGAAGGGTAGCCCTTAGGAAAGAGGGAGTCACAGAGGTAGATTTAGGGGGCTTGTGGCATAGGGAGAATGTAGAAAGGTAATACTGGGCCAGGATGACATTCAAAGGAATAGTGAAAGCATGGAAGACAGGGAACTTCAAAAGTAAACAGGGGGGAATCAACGTGTGATGGAAAGGGATGCTTATAATTGGGAGGTAGTTCCCACTTTGAAACAGCTGCCATGAGAGGAACAGGTAAGCTGTGAGCAATCCTAAGCAGGTTCACTCAGAAGTAAGGTCCATTTTATTCAGTGGGGCTTACTCCCAGGCAAGTGTCTTTAGGATTACATCCCTAATCCCTAACAAATTAAGGTTATACATGTAATTGAAAATCAATGCATGTTGACAACCCAAAAAGATTTCTGCTCCTCCTAGGGTGCAATTTTGATTCCTACTCCTCCCCTACTCCAATTTTGATTCCTACTCCTCATGAACAGCACTATATGGGTTCATGGAAAATAACCTATAGTTTCCGGAGATAAAGTTTGATTTAAAATTATTTTAACATTAAATATACTATCATAATATAAACAAGGGACCATAACTCCATGGCAGAATGCATTTTAATGTCTTTTACAATTTCTTTCCTTATAAACAAAAAGAAGTATCATAGCGCTACAAACATTAACAGATTTATTATAGCGTATATAATTGCTGAATAAATAATTGCTGAATAAGGCTTTAACAATAAATTTAATTGTATGAACCAGGGATTAAACATTCTTATGGCTGTTGAGAATGATCGCAGCATTTATCTTGTACTTTTGAGTTTTACACAGAAATGCCACAAACGATACGGCTGGCCTTTTAACCCCCACATTCACAGCCCCCTCCCATAAGTGTAGCTGTATCTGCTGACTGAGGATTGACTTCATGCATCTGATGAAATAGGTTTTCACCGTGAAGCGTTTGCTACAATAAATCTGTTAACATTTAAGGCAGACAAGCCTGGTTTTTTTGTTTTGCTGCAATAGATTACCTTTCTGCCTCTCTAGAATTCCCTCTGGAATTAATTATGATTTACTTCATTTGTGCCAAGATTTCACCGAGGGCTAAGCCCAAGAGTTTGTTCTCAAGGAGTAGGAATGACTCCAGGAAGGAAAAAAAATGCCACTGAGGTTACACAGAGTGCCTTTTGTTCAACACTGAATGATTATCTTTGTTTTCCACACCATGCTTTATTTTATAATCCTCTATACATTATTGTTTTGTAAGCCTTCATAATGGCGTAGGATAATTATTTCAAAAGGTGCAGATTTCTTCAGCTCTCATGAGCCAAGCTGTAAGCGTTTCTATCTATTAAGGCTTTAGGAACTTATCAATTCTTGTCTCTATAACCAGATGTCTGATTTCACTATAGGTCTACCAATACACTTCTTACAGCTAGTGAAGTGGGCTCTTGTATATAAAAACTTCAAGTCACAATAAATCTTTCCACCTTTAAAAGTACCACAAGGTTCTTTTCTGAGGTTTGCTGAAACAGACTAACCCACAACTAAACGGTTTTTCTTGTGTAAATAATCGCAAGCAAAGTGTTCATACTGCTGAGCCTATTTTAACCTTTTACCTAAGTAGGGTATGGGTAAAAAACATGCTTTCTGTTACTCAACAACATATTTCTCTTATTGCTTGCTTCAGCATTCTAATATGGCTGGCTCTGACCTCTGGCTCTAATGTGGCTCTGACCTTTTCCTCCTTGACATTTTCTCCTTCCCTCTCTCCCCCCTCAAGCTTTAATGGAAATGAATTCAGATTTTCCCCTTCTAGGATAACAATGCCCTATCCTGGATAGCCCAGGATAGTCTGATCTCAGCAGATCTTGGAACCTAAGCAGCGTTGGCCCAGGTGACTATTTGGAAGGGAAAACACCAAGGAATACCAGGGCCGCTATGCAGAGGCAGGCAATGGCAAACCACCTCTGAACATCTCTTGCCTTGAAAACCCTATGTGGTTGCCATAAATTGGTTATGACTTGAAGGCAATTTTTTTAAAAATAACCATGGCCAAAAGAAGAGTGGTCCAGCATAATACTCAGTTCTAGGGATGTGCACCAAGAAAAAAAAAGGGCATTTTTTAGATCTGGATATCAGGGAGCCAAGGAATATTGGTATTCTTGGTTATTCAGGTCCCAAAAACTAGTTTGCTATTCGAATCAGGGGTTCCCCCCTTCTTTCTTTTGTTTTTTTCAAGATTCCAATATTATTCAGTTTCAAGTGAACTGGATCAAGAGGTCCATTCTATGGGCCCTGAATAAAGTACCGCCAGCCATCACCCACTGTTTCTTATGGGGGGGGGGAATTCCATGCTTTCTCCATGGCAAAGAATACCCAAAGAGATCAGAGCAGGCAAAGAAACTACTGGCCAAAAGCCTCCCAATGAAAGCAGAACCAACAAGCCCGACAGAACCAATGCAAAACTGGGGAGTCCGAGCAGAACCATACAGCAATGTCTCAAGCCTAACACAACAAATGCCAAAGTAGAGAATCCAAGCCAAACCAATTTAACAAAGAGATGTATTAAAACAAATAAAAGGATTGTCCGTTGGGAACAATGGAAGATGCTGGAATGCCTGGTGGATATAATGGGAGCCAAAAATGCCAGAGTGGAATGACATTCCCTGAAACCAAATAAACTGCTCTGAGCCTGGAACAACAGCCCACAGAGTGGAATGATGCCCCTGAGAGTAGCAGAAGTGTTTTGGAAATGGAATGGCAGGCCCCAGAGTGGAATAACTGTTCCTGGAAACAGATAAAGTGCCCTGGTACTGCCCAGAACAGTTTATCTGGTTCCAGGGACCATCATTCCACTCTGGGGGCTATCACTCCAGCTTCAGAACACTTCTCCTACTCCCAGGGAGCATCATTCCACCCTGGGGAGTGTTACTTTCATCTGAGAGACTGATTCCAGTCCATGGCACTGTTATTCCATTCAGTTATTCCACTCTGAAGGTTGCCATTCCAGTTCCAGAACACCTTTGCGACTCCCAGGGACTGTCATTCCATTCTGGGGTCTGTCATTCCAGTCCCAGAGCACTGATTACAGTCTTAGGTGGCCTCATTCCACTCTGGTGGCTGTCATTCTGGTCCCAGAGCTGTCCATCTAGGCTCAAACACTGTCATTCTAAATATATTCCACATTTTCATTGCAGCTTTTGTGTGCTGAAATCCCCCATGGTGAACTAGAGAATCCAATGCAAACTAGCTTGAGAAAAGAACATACTCTTGCAAGACCAACAGAATCAAGTTCCAAGCACAGAATCCAAGCCAACTCAATCTGGCAAGCCGATACCAAGTCCTACCAAGAACAGACCGACACAGACACACAGTAAAAGTAAGAAAAACATTCCTGGGGGGCTTAAAATGCTGCCCCCTGATATTTCTGGTTATTCCCAAATATTTCCAGAATTTTTCGGAATGCAAACTTGGAGCAGTGTTTGAAACTTATGAATGTGTGTTTTCTAGCCTGCCAAGTGTCACTATGGTGTTGCTGCTGTTTTAGATTGCGCTATTTGTGCTATTTATCCTTTTTATATTAAAAAATAAAAAGCAGTAGCTAAACTTGATATACTGATATTATATTGCTCTAAAATGTCCAATTATGGAGGAAGTTTAAAAAGGAGGGAGAAGGATCTAGTACAGTGATGGCGAACCTTTTAGAGACGGAGTGCCCAAACTGCAACCCAAAACCCACTTATTTATCGCCAAGTGCCAACATGGAAATTTAACCTGAATACTGAGGCTTTAATTAGCTTAAATGATTAACAATTTCCTGGTTGTTCTCCAGCATGATATAGTGGTTAAGGTGTCAGACTAGGATCTGAGAAACCCAGGTTCAAATCCCTACTCTACCATGGAAACCACACTTACACACACACACACGGTGTCTCTTGCTATCTCTGAGGAGTGCTGTAAGGATAAAACTAAGGCTAAATAAATGAGCCACCCTTAGCTTCATGGAGAAAGAGTAGCAAAAACAATGTGGAATGGATTTTCCAGTAAGGTTTCTGAGCCTAGCTACATTATTCTGGGACTGGAATGACAGCCCCCAGAGTGCAATGACAGCCTCTGGGACTACCAGAAGTGTTCTGGGACTGGAATGACCAGGCTGTCATTCCACTCTGGGGGCTGTCATTCCCGTTCCAGAACACTTCTGCTAGTCCCAGGGGCTGTCATTCCACTCCTGGGGCTATTACTGCAGTTGCAGAATCATTCTCCTAATCCCAGGGGCTGTCATTCCACTCCAAGGCTAGTCATTCCAGTCGCAGAACACTTCTACTAGTCCTGGCAGCTGTCATTCCAGTCGCAGAGTAATGTAGCTAGGCCCAGAGACCTTAATGGAATATCTATGCCACATTTTCTTTGCAATTTTTTGTGCTGTAACCTATTTCAAAGGAGTGCATGCAAGTCAATGGGCAATCTTGGCTCCCATTATCTTCAATGGGCTGTGCAGCATCTCCCACTGTTTCAAATGGGCAATCCTCTCATTCATTTTAATACATCCCTTTTCCCAAGCCAGCCAAGGCCAGTGCCTGCCTCTCCTGCGGGTGAGTAAAGGGCAGCTCCTGCCTCTTGCCCAGCCCAGACTGGGTGGAAAGAAAAGGGAGAACTCTCCTCTCCTTCCCCCCTGCCGCCAGACTGGAGGGTGAGAGACTCAAAATGGATAAAAGGAAGTATTTCTTTATACAACACATAGTTAAATTGTGGAACTCCCTTCCCCAGGGTGTGGTGATGGCTGCCAACTTGGAAGGTTTTAAGAGGGGAGTGGACATGTTCATGGAGGAGAAGGGTATTCATGACTACTAGTCAAAATGGATACTAGTCATGATGTATCCCTATTCTCTCCAGGATCAGAGGAGAGAATTCAAGCCCAGGCTGGGAGGAAAGAAAATGGGGGGGGGGAGAAGAGATGCACTTGGAAACACAGCAGGCTCCAGGTCGGGAGAACTACCCTCCCCCTCCAACTAAGGAAAGTTGCTGCTTCATTTCCAGCCCAGGCTGGGAGGAAAGGAAACGGGGGCGGGGGAAGAGATGCACTTGGAAACACAGCAGACTCCAGTCCAGGTCGGGAGAACTACCCTGGGGACTCGGGGAGGGAGGCGGACTCGGGTTAGGAGGAGCAATTTACCAACCTACCATCTCCTCTAGCGACTACCAAGCCAACAGTGGAGGCCAGCCATGTGCGGCCGCTTTTAAGGAGGCCATGCCGCTCTGTGTTGGCCTCCTTAGTCTGCAAAGGGATTTTTGGCCGGGGAGGGGGGGAGGGAGAAAGGGGCTGGAGGGCGGCAGCCGCCTCGTGCGCCCTGCAAAGGGTTTTTGGGCCGGGGAGGGGGGGAGAGGGGAAAGGCTGGGCAGCGGAGAGTCCAGGGAAGGGGGTGGGGCCTTTGAACTGCTCCGCGCTGCCTGCAGGCAGCACAGAGCAGTTCAAAGCTGGCGGCTGGGAGGGCAGGGGCCCCGCCGCCCAGTTGAGCCGTGCGTGCCAGCAGAGAGGGCGACGCGTGCCATAGGTTCGCCAACACGGATCTAGTACATTGAGGGGGAACTTTTTTGTTCTGTTGGAGGATGCAACATGCAGAATTCATTGTGAATGCAGATCCTCAGTGGGACAATTAACACCCTAGGGCTGTTTTGGGTCAGGAAAATGGCACAGAGGAGAAGGATGAAGCTATTCCTTCCTGCCAAATTCCCAATCCAACCAAACCCTGCAGCTGCCATATGGCTGTAATGAATGTGAATAAGCTCGAGAGAACTCCAAAGCAATTTGCAGCCCAATGTCCAGTCTACTCCAGTCTGTGCTTAGACTGGAGTAATTTGCACAGGATTGCAATTTAAGTTAATCTGTTAGGACAAAGGACATAAGAAAAGCCATGCTGGATCAGGCCCATCAAGTCCAGCTGTCTGTTCACACAGTGGCCCATCAAGTCCAGCTGTTCACACAAGGCCCATCAAGTCCAGCTGTCTGTTCACACAGTGGCCAACCAGATGCCTCTAGGAAGCCCTCAAACAAGACAACTGCAGCAGCATCCTGTTCCACGCGATTCATTGGTACCTGTTCAGGAGTCCAGGAGTCTTAAGAAAAACAACAACAGAAGGAGCATAGAAAAGGGTGAAGGGAAAGGACCAAAGTGACAAAGGTTGAAAACAGGTTGTTGCTAAGAAGATAGGCTGCTGTTACACAGAGGAGGGGAATTCTTGTTAACTAAGGCATCAGCAGTTCCTATTGAAAGAAAAAAGTGTCCATGTTTCATTGTGCTGAGCACTTTATATACCTTGTTCGTTAATCAGATGTGAACCTTCCCATTCTCAGGAGAAAGCCAAACTTTTCCTGCTTATCCAGCCATCAAGATTTACTGTCTAATTATTTTCTTTTCGGGTGATCAATGTGACCAGTATTTTCCAAGAAAACTCTCCTCCTTGTCCGTGACATTCTCATCACAGAAACCTCTTATTTGTTCTTCACCATCCCATCTTCATCACCAGCATAGAAGTGCATGCAGGGCCATTTGCTTCATTACATAATCAATTCTTCACTTTGGGCTGTTCTTCAACTTTACGAGGTCATGGGGTTTACAGCAAAAATAGGCCACCTCTGTCATCTCATTACACATATGCATGAATTATAGTCTTCATATGACTGTCACAGTATCTTTGCACTCCTAAGATCACACGGTTAGGCTGCTTCCATTTAAGAAATATTATAGCTGGGCCTATAACAGGTCAAACCTTCAGTTCTTCAGAATAATCATACTGGACTTTTTCAGGGTTTAGAGACCAGGTTGGAAGATCAGATTAATCCCCACATTTCATATATTACTCCTGCACTGTGTGAAGGAGATTTGTTCGTTTGCCTACAAATTCATCTTTCATAATCTGTATTTGAGTCAGTCCTTCAATCATTGTGTTTCTCAAAATGGCAGTTCTGGAGTCGGCAATGGTCCCCCCCATCTTTCACAATGGATACAAACCCAAAACATTCATTAAGCATTTCTGTGAGAGCCAGTGTGGTATAGTGGTTAAGAACAGTAGGCTCCAAACTGGAGAACGGGGTTTGATTCCCCACGCCTCCACATGAGTGGCAGACTCTAATCTGAACTTGGTTTGTTTCCCCATTCCTATACATGAAGCCTGCTGGGTGACGTTGGGCTAGTTGGTTGTCTACAGAACTCTCTCAGCCCTACTTGCCTCACAAAGTGTCTGTTGTGAGGAGGGGATCTCCTGTCCATAACAACAGATAGGGCAGTGAGACTGATATTCATGTTTTATACCAGGGGTCTCCAACCTTTTTGAGCCTGCAGGCACCTTTGGAATTTTGAGAGGGGGTGGTGAGTGCCACCCCAAAATGGCTGCCATAGTAGGTGAAGTCAAACCCCAAAAGGATACTGCTGGAAGTGAAGCCAAATGCAATACCTCCCTCCTCGCTTTGCAAAAGATTTGCATGGCAACCACACTGCACACATGAAGTTGCCTTATTAAGACTCCAGCCAATGGTCTGTTGATGTTAGTATTATCTGTACTTTGAGTGGAAGAATGATCCAGCCACTGAGAGCACAGCAGGCCTAGAGAAGAAGCAGCTTGGCTTCTACTCTTGAATACATCTCCCCTCTTGCAACAGCCTGACTCCCTGGACTCTAAGATTAGAACAAAGCTCCCTCTCTGCTTTGCAAGAGAAACTCATGACAACAGTCGGTCAGGCCTGAAGAAGGAATGAAACCACACACTGACTAAGTAAGGCCCAGTTGCTCACTGGTCCTCCCATTCCTCCAATATCTACTGCTGCAAGCTGTGGGAAACCCTCTCATTTTAATGAGAGTAGCCAGTAACATGCCCTGACTTAAAATGTCTCCACTCATTTTCTGAAATGCTCAGCAAGCACCAGGGGAAATAGTTGTAGGTGTCCTAGTGCCCATGTATGGGCATCATATTGGGGAACCATAGACCTTAGGACTACATCAAATCATGGTATAAACCTCTTGAATACATTACAGAAAATCTGACTCCTTTTGAAAACCATGTTGTTCATAGTGCAATTCAGAAATAATATCCAGTCCCAAAACAAGTTAGGTAGAAACAAGTGTTTCCTATTTTGTTCCTTTCTGTATTCATATTTATATTTTCCAATAGTTTTGGTTCTGTACTTCTTGCTTTTCATTTTATAGATTCATTTGCACAGCATACATTTGTTGAACAGATCCTGTGCATATTTTACTCAGCATTTATACATGCAATGTACTATGTTTATACACAGAATTATGTACAGTGCTGTTTTATTGATGGACAGATAACACTGAAAATTAGGTGCAAGAAAGCAACAAACGGTATGAAAAAGTATCAGGACTTGATTCACAAAAGAAAGGAGCAAAATTGAAACAGTTTTTTGGGGAGGTCAAATGAGCAGAGTCAACATATACGAAATCATCCCTACTCCAATGCAAATTGCAATCACAAAAGGATGAGTATATTCAGGGAATTAAAATCCAATCATACTGGAGTTTGTGCACAATTCTTTTGCCTGGACAAATATCAAGTAGATGACTACTGCTATTGATCTACCAAAAAAACACACCCCTTTTACAGATGTAAGATGTTTACACAATGACACAAATTTCTTGATGTATCAAATAACTATTCCATTCTTGAGGTACATTTCACATTCAAAATTAAATTTTTTGTGCAATTCCATTCTGTTACTAGTGTGAACATTCCAGTAATATAAAGCCAATAAGGACTCAGACTGTTTTACTGAAGTAGCTGTTCCTGTGAGCATGTTCATAAACTGTATAAATATTAATTCTGTGCACAAAATTATATCACCATGGCCCAAATCTCATTTCATCCTAAGTATTGGTATCTCAAGGTAACTAAAAAATTCTTGAGGTAGTTATGTACTTTGTTCAGGGCTGACATTTTAGCTATGTTCATGGTGTTGAGATAAAGTACTAACCTTAAGAATCCTGCACAACACAGTTAGTAACATCTTCTAATTAATTATGGGTGTCATTTCCATTAAGAATTGAAGCATGTCTCAAGCTCCCTGTGTGAAAGTTCAGGTACTGGAGCAATAATGCACTCTTTGTTCTCATTTGTTTGAGGATTTAGGCTTAATTTATCCTGCCTTTATCAGGGAACTTAAACTTGACCCAATTAATTTAATTCTTGAAATAAAATGAGCAAGAAAAGTGAGTTGTTATTTCTAAGATACAGGAGAAAAGCAATATAGCACAGTAAGAGACAATCGCTTCCTGATGGGCACCTGAGCTTCTTTCTCTTGGTGTTTATTCCTGTAGCATATATTGCTTTCTCCTGAATTTTTGTCAGCTCCATGGGAGACAACACCATCCGTCTTATTTCATCTTTTAACAAGGACTTGATGAGGTGACAAAGGACTGATTCTTAAAAACACATTACCTGTTATGTGAGGCATTGTGTGACAGGAAGAACTATCTTGCTGACAGGCACCTGACAGCAGATTTGTTGATTTCATGGTCACTTCATTTAAAGTAACAACAGGGTGAAATATGCCATCTGATAATCTGTTTGAATGTTGACTGTGAAAAGCACTTAACATTTCTGCCAGCTACTACTACTACAGAATCTGTTCCTCAATATGTGCAGTTTTTCAGGTCTCATTAATAATTATCACATATGCACATGCACGTAAGCTCACACACTGTTAATTATTTTAAATACCCAAACTTTTAAAAAAGTAATTCAAGGACTTCATAAAAGTACGAAGATTCAAATTTAAGATTAAGCAGCAATTTTTGAAACCACTTGCTTGGGAATAGCTTAATTTATGTAAATGGCACTATTTTAGAGTAGGTGGCTTGAGGACTATATTTTGACTGAACTGCAATATTTTTATCACTGTATGAAAGATGCATCACTACTGGCAGATGCCAGCTATATATTCAGACATACATATATATTCAGACACACATACTCTCTCTCTCTCTCTCTCTCTCTCTCTTTCTCTCTCCTTCTCTCTCTCTGTGTCACACACACACAAATACACATTAACTTTCTTGAATTGTTGATATTTCACTATTGTGTTCATCATTCAAAGATTGGGGGATCAGGTGTACATATTCAAGGAATTGTAATAATAAAAATGTGCTACCATAATTTGTGCTTAATTACCATTTTACACTAGAAGAAAAAAAGAATATCAGTAAACTTGGAAAATACACTGGTGGCAAGCCTAAGTACAGGTCCTAGGGATGGTATAGCACATTTATTGATTTATTTTTCGTACTTCTAGCCCGCCCTTCCCCAGCCAAGGTCGGGCTCAGGGTGGGTTACAACATTAAAATTTGCAATGTAACAATAAAACATATAAAACTATTCCATTGATTATAAAATGATGGTCGCCATATATATAAGGTGCCCACTGTCGCAGATGAAGCCAACCATAAAATAACAACTTAAAACTTGGTTGGCTATCTACCCCCAATAAGTTGGTTATAGGCTAGGAATGGGGGGGGGGTAGTAGGGAGGCCAGCACTGATCTAACTTGATTTCACATTATTTACAGTTTGTTGTTTGGATATTGGACAAATTACAGACCTATTTGTCTTTTCTGACTCCTTCTGTCCTAGGTAAAGTGGTGGTAAGCATTATTTCAGTATGACCAAGACAGGTGAGTTTCAAAACGTTTTTGAAAAGCTTCCTCATGAACTGTTCCCATGAAAATACAGTAGTCATGTGATAAGTTGACAAGTTCTGTTATGAATCAGTAATTGGTTAAAGCAGATGGTTGGAATAAGCAAGGTAGTATTCACAGTGAATGGGGGAGTGAACAGGGGATCCACTAGGGATGCCAGCCACCAGGTGGGACCTGGGGATCAGATTTCCAGGAATTACAGCACATCTCCAAATTACAGAGATCACTTCCCCTGAAGAAAATGGATGCTTGGGAGGGTGGACTCTATGGCATTGTACTCTGCTGAGGTCCCGGTCCTCCCCAGGTTCCTTATTCAAATCTCCTGGAGCTTCCCAACTTTGATCTAGCAACCCAAGGATCCTCTGAAGCACTGGCATTAATTAAAATTCAAAATAGCTCTGAATTAGGACAGTTTTCTAATGGTAACAAATTATTCAGAATTGTGCAATCCCCAGCAATCTCTGAACAGCTTCGTCGTGATGACAAATAATGGATAACTTAAAGGCAGATTTTTAAAAGTGTACGAAAGTGAGAAATTATGCACACTGGAATAGGGAAAAACTCCTAAACTGCTAGATATTGATTGCTGTGACTACCCTGGAGAAAGATCTTGGGAGTCATAGGACAGAGATCATTTTACAGATCAACATAGTATGCTGTTGTAATGGGGGGAAAGTCATGAATTATTAGGATGGATAAAAAACAACAGCAGCTATTATATTATAATGCCACTAAATATAGTGCAGTCATAAGGTTTTGGCCACCTCAAATCAGAAAGGAGGTTTAAAATGTACAGGAAAGACAAACTAAAATGATTCAAGAGCTAAAATGTTTTTCCTACAATGAAGGGTTAAAGGGAAGAGGAGGGGTTTCACATGAACACATGAAGCTTCCTTATACTGAATCAGACCAATGGTCCATCGAGGTCAGTATTGTCTACTCAGACTGGCAGCAGCTCTGAAGAGTCTCAGGTGGAGGTCTTTCACATCACCTACTACCTGATCCTTTTAACTGGAGATGCCAGAGATTGAACCTGGGACCTTTGGCATGCCAAACAGATGCTCTACTACTGAGCCATGGCCCCTCCCCATAAGAAAAAAAATGATTAAGGACTGAGAAAAAATGTCATATAATACTCTGCAGCAATGAAATGTATCAGGTGTGGGCTCAATATACACTTCTTTTGCAAAATATATATGATGATCACTACCACAAGATGTAAATATGGCCACTATGTTAGAAGAACTAAGAAATTTAGGCTGCAATCCTGAAGGGGTGGCAAAGCTCCTTAGGAGCCAGCATGACCCTGCACTGGCGTAAGTGCCCATTTAACTTGGGATAATAGGCACTTATGCCATCCCCGGGGCAAACATTTTTGTGCCAGAGAGCTGCGGAGCTGCGCCACCCCCCGCTGCCAACACAGCTATTCCAACAGGGAATTCCCTAAAGGGAAAGCCAAAGCCAGCGTGGGGGGGGGGGGTGTCCCGTGTCATTCCTGGAGGCGGAGCTGCCTTTAGGTAGCCTCCTAACCCCTTTCACCCTGGGAATACCCCCTTGTGCCGAGGTGTTGCTGCACCACCTTTTTTGGTGACGTAGCCTCACTTTGTTCTATGGGGGTATTTTCCCATTTTGCTTTTAAAAATGCCTTTCATTTTCTTTGCAGCGGCCAAGAACCGTAACTGCCCCCCTTCTGGAATGGGCTGCCTGAATAAAATCTATGGAGGAAAAGTCTTTTGACACAAGAAGTTTGCCTCTTTATAGAAAGTGATGGGGGGAAACAACAGGGGATGTGACAACTGTGTTCTGTTAGAGAACTTGCAGTGATATCTGGCTTCCACTGCTGGAAACTGAAATTGGACTAAATATAACTTGTTCTGAGCTTCTTGGAGAAAGTCCAGTATAATGTAGGAAACAAATAACATCAAAACCACTCTTACTTCCATACCACACCCAGTAGGGGATTGTTATAATAATAGCTGAGATAGTAAAACAACTTTCACAGTACTTTCAAAATACATGCGAAGCTGGGGTGCTATCAGTGCATGCATTGATTCTCTATATTCAGCAAAAACTCTACATATTTCCAAACAAAACCATCACTGTAGCCAAAGGATATCTGCAACTTTTTTTAAAAAAATGCAGACACTACTCAAAAGAGAAGAGATGCGAAATTCGGATATGAACATGTTTAAGATTACAGTTTACTGAAGTAAACATGTTTAGTTATTAATATTAAATAGAGGAACCAGATCTGCCATACATCTTAGTTACTTGATTACATATTCCCTCTCTCCCTTTTTTGACACATACATACACACAAAAAACAATAAACTGCCTACTTGATTTATACTGGCTCACGAGAGGCACGATGAGGAACGCTTTGAATATCGTTATGCTTTAAAGCTTTTAAAAACAGCATTAAATATGAACCAGAAATAGGCTGGTTAAAATTTATACTTTCTCTGAGAGATTTTTGACATGTTCAGTGCTTGTGAAGGCTGAGGGGTTGACGGCCCTAGTCAAATACAGTTGAGTGAGCAGACTGCCAGAAGCCCCAGATTCCACCTCCAGTGCAGTTCAACCATGACGTGGAGGGACCTGCCTTCTCTCTCCATCACACACACACACACACAAATTCTTATTTACTTTATTTTGTATATTTATTAGCTGATCTTTGTTGCTATTAACATCCAATCATTCAGCAATCTTTGATTTTTGCTACATCAGTTAACAGCCTCTTACCTCATGTGTTTAAATAAACCAAGGTTAACAAATGGTCTATCTATAAATCCCAGCAATTTTGTTTCTAACATGGGAAAATGTTTTATCTAAAGTAATTTTTTTAATGTAAAATGTATATTATTCTAATTTATTTACCCAGAAAATTATCTCGGAAACATCAATATTAATCATAAGATTCGTTCTTATACTAAAGTCAATCTGTATGTTATCTTACCACACCATAATCTGCGCTGTCATTCAGTTTACGTATAAGGCACATTACAGTGGCCAAGTATCATAGGAGCTCCAGGTTCTTTTCTCAGCAATTAGGTTCACTGGGGAGCCTTGGACAAGACACAGTGGTGAGGGTAAATTTACTGCACTTTACAGATACAAAATGTGCAACACAATAATTGCACAGCACATTTTTCACCTGTAAATTGCAATAGAAAGGCTAAAGGTCATTCATGTTAAATCAATCCTCATCAAGATAAGAGAAGTTGTTTAGCATAATTGTTGCTTCTCTAAAGTAGTCTACACTACACTGTGGCTTGGGTTCAAATCTTATTTTCTACTGAAAGGGCACTTCCACTAGCAGAGAATATGGGACAATTTGTGTTAATCTCTCCCACTGCAGACCCCCAAACAGTATACTGCACTAATTCTGGAAATTCTTGACCCTGAAGGCAGAAGGGGCAGAGAGAAAAGTTTCATAATTTTCACTGAGCTCTGCTAAAGTTACATTCCATCTACTTTGGAACCTTTGCCTACATAGAAGACAAAAACAACCTTCATTATGTCATTTGTTTCATGGCCAAATCTGTGGATACTTAAATATGAAGATTGGCACCATGAACAGACAAGGCAGCTCTTTCTACAAATTTGAAAAATGCCTGATTTGCAGAAAATTGTGAAATCTAAAAAACAAAGCAAACAACTGGGTTGTTGTTTTTTTAAATCCCAAAATATTAGAGACAGCACCTGTAGCTTTAAGAAACAAATGCCCTCAGTGACTGGTGCTAGGCAACCACAACAGTATTGCTGCCTTCGAGTCTTTCTGTTAGTAAAAGGTAAGGGGAGGTAGGGAGGGGCAGAGCCCTTTCCAGAGGTTCCCAGATGTTTTTTGTCCTCTCTGACACCATCTTGGCTAAATTCACTTTGGCAGCTATTTCAGGAGATAGCAAGTGTCCAAAACCCAAGTTAGAATGTGCACATGTGTCAATACACGCAAAAGGGAGCATGTGTGGTAACATCTTTGAGGGAAACTGAGACCGACAGCAGCCACCAGACAACGTGATACCACACAACTTGCATGATTCACCCAGGCCCAGCTGCTCGCTATTGTTCAACAGCAGACCCCTCCCCACAAAAGCCAATCTTGTGTACTGGTTAGAGCTTCAGACTAGGATCTGGAAGACCCAGGTTCAAGTTCCCAATCTTCCGTGGAAGCTCAATGTGTGGCCTTGGGCCAATTACACATTCTCAGCCTAACTTGCCTCACAGAATTTCCGTGAGGATAAAAAGGAGGAGAGGAGAATCATGTAAGCTGCTTTGCATCCCAACTGTGGAGAAAGGCAGGATATAAACGAGGTAAATAAATGGTAAATATAGTTGAAGATGGGGGACACACAAAAGATAGGTTGGTTGGTATGTGGGAAGGAGAGAAGAAAGCACGGTAGGGTTGCCAGCTCTGGGTTGGGAAATCCCTGGAGATGTTGGAAGTGGAGCTTGGGGAGGACAGGGTTGGGGGGGGGAGAGGGACTTCAGCAAGACATAATGCCATAGAATCCATCCTCCAAAGCTGCCATATTCTCCCAGGGAACTTTTCTTGGTTGTTTGGAGATCAATTGTAACAGCAATAGATCTCCAGGTGCCACCTGGAGGTTGGCAACCCTAAAGCAAGGAAAGGTGAAGACGTGGGAATTTCCAGGCGGGAAAGAAGAAATTGTGTGGGGGAAGGGATACAGGGAAAATGAGGCGACCCTTACAAGTTCTTGAGGGTTCCCCACCATGCAACTGGGTCTAGCCCAGTGGCTAGCACTGTGCAACTGGGCCTGGCCCAACAACTGGCGCCACACAATGGAGCCATCATTTTCACAGGCAGAAGCTGCCAGGGGAGGGAAGGAGGTAGCAAGTTGTTCTCAAACAAGGTGGCTGTTGTGTTTCTTAATATGCATGGCTAAGCATGACACCACTCAAAGAACAACGGGCGGTGGGGAGTCACAATCCAGCTAAAGTTAAGAACTGGTTAAAGCCCTACTGATTTTGGAGAGTGATATTTAAGCAAATTCTTAATTTCTCCAATTGATTACAAAGCTTTTATCTCTGACTAGATTGCTTATCTGTAATTGCTGCCATTTATGAGCAGTGAACATGTGTTTACTCTTGCTCTCCCAGGCTTGGTCAACTGAAACTCAGTGACTTCTGAATTGACAGATGGTTGTCCCTGTGCCCCACTGGTGAATGCATGGTCTCCTCTGCTGTCAAGTACATGAGTGCTTCCCAGCACAGAGCTTTGTTACCAAGTGGCCAGCTATTCACCTATACATGCAACTGTCTCTTAAGATCATCCCTAGTGTTTGAAGTGGCTCATGTTTGCCATATAATGCTAATGACTGACCTAGTTACATATGACTCAAGCAAGTGAGCCAAGCCACATTCTGCAGTTAAGGGCATAAAATTATCAGTGGGAGAAACGATTTAATTCCGCTCAGCTGTATGACAAGTGCTAACTATTTATTTTGAGAAAGGGAGATACATCCTCGGAGTTAAAATTCTGGCCTAATAATAAAGCAATATAATGGTGGAATGATACACGGCATATATGAAGATGTCATCATACATTATTTATTGAAATGCAGCATGTAAGTCAAGAGTCTAGGCCTTTTCATAGTGTGTTGTCAAGTCAAATGATGGTTCAAGATGAGGCCTAGCTAAAAATTATGGAAGCTTCTCTCTCTGAGAACTAAGCTCAAGCTGATTGTAGCTTCAGTGAGTCAGATAAGGGAGATGGGAGGCAACTTAGGTGCCAGTCAGACCATTAGGACTGGCGGTTTCAAGGCCACAAGAATTTAGGAGGATACATTCTATCTCCTTAGTGCCCAAACGTGGGTTGTCAGGTCCCTCTTCACCACTGGTGGGAGGTTTTTGGGGTAGAGCCTGAGGAGGGCGGAGTTTGGGAAGGGGAGGGGCTTCAATGCCATAGAGTCCAATTGCCAAATAGGCCATTTTCTCCAGGTGAACTGATTTCTATCAGCTGGAGATCAGTTGTAATAGCAAGAGATCTCCAGCTAGTACCTGGAGGTTGGCAACCCTAGCCCAAACCCATGGGTGGAAAAAGGTTTTTGATTAATTGGACTTTATGCACCTGATTGTTTGGTTTACCTGGTTAGCAACATACCTGATTGGTCAAGTTACATCATTTGCTATACATTTGACTGGTTACCTTGAATCAGGCCAACGCAGATGGTTGAGCATAAAGGAATTCTAGTTTCGCCTTTTGTCTGGAGTGCATCTAACTTTGGGACACGTCTTGATTTTGGGTGGGTCATGCTGACCAGAGCCCTTGACTTTGACACCCCATTGGACTTAGTCTTGCTTATAACATTTGGATCTTGAACCAATCCTTGTAAATGTGCTTAGCTTAGATATATAGCTTTATTATTTTATCCTTACTGTTCGCTGATCTTTTATTGTATATTCCTGCACAATTTTATACTAAATCACTTTACTTATATGTTGTGGTATTCTTGGGTTTTGGAGTTTCAATTTGAATCCAGTACTTTAGCCCATACTGGCTATAGCTACCAGAGTAATTGTTTTCAGGAACTCACCTTGTAAGTGTCCTAGGGCTGACCTCCTTGTTTTTAAGACTCAGGAAGTGCTAGAGGCTTTGTCCCTTGGTCTCTGACTGACTGGGTAGAAAGGGAACTGGTGGAAGTATACCTAAGATGTGAGGACTCACATTTCAGCCCTTAGGTTTTACCTTGCCCAACCTGCCCCCTTAAACAGGACTTTGGCTTTAAAGTTCCTTGACAGTACAGTAAGTATTCAATATGTATTTATTCATTTACAATAACGTAACCCATCTGTCTCCCTATTTGGAAGCAAAGGTGGCATATAAAAAAGATACAATACTAAAACAGCACCAAAGGTAACCTGCACCAATCAGATCACTGGTACAAATCAGTTTCCTCAAATAATTATACTACCTCTAAAGCTCTCAGTTTTGCCTCTATTTCTAAAAGATGGAGTGTTAATGCATTCTTTATAACTTCAGGCATGGTGTTCCACAGCATGGGGGCTGCCACTAAGAAAGACAAGTTTAGGCAGCTACAGTTGTTATCATCATCATTATTATATTACATGTCTACCCCGCTATTGTTGTTGTTGTTGTTATATTACATGCCTACCCCGCTCTCCCCAGCCAGAGGCCGGGCTCTGTTTCCTTACAGCCAACAACTACTACTGTGAAGATCTCAGTTGTAGCACTCATGTGGAGAAACAATTCTGCAAATATGAGGATCCCAGGTCAGGAAGAGGTTTATAGGTCATAACCAGCACCTTTAACTGAAACCA